>NC_064428.1:36181646-36481646 GCF_023375975.1 Astyanax mexicanus
TCCAGCTCACTGGTGCTCTGTAGCTAAAAGCTGATTTTCCCAGTTCACTAAAAACATTTGGAACCTGGCAGCTGATCCAATTACTAGAGCGAGTCAGATAATCACTGTTCTTTACATTCATCAATGAAGTGATGTGTTCTGGCAAATGACTGGAATAATAATATTATTATTATTGTGTATGATACAATAGATTGTGTTTGATACCCCTAAATCAAAATCCATTTTCTTATTTTACCATTTTGTTTTTAAACCAATTTAAAAGTTTTTAACGCTTTTACATCTTTTACAAACATGATTCTGACTCTACCCAAAGATCCCCTTCTATAAATTCACTTTATTCAGCTAATGTGAGGATGATACAGTAGAAGTGTGTTATCTCTTGTTGGCAGGTCTCCAGGTGGAGGTTCCTGAGAGAGTGATGGAGGGAGATAAAGTAACTCTCACATGTAAGACTACCTGCAGACTGACTGACAGTCCATCATTCACCTGGTACAGAAATGGAGCTGCTTTATCCTCCAGAACTGAACAGCTCTACCTGCAGTCGGTCAGCAGGGAGGATGCAGGCAGGTATAGCTGTGCTGTACTGGATCAGAAACTTCACTCTCCTGAGGTCATTCTTAGTGTTTTAGGTAAGAATGAATTAATTTACTTAATCTTAGAGAACAGTAAAACTGTAACACATTTAACAGGGAGTAGATCTGATCTAAGATCAGCTCTACAGTCATCTAGAGCAGGGGTCACTAATAGGCGGAGCGCAGTCCGGGACCGGACCCAGACGTTGTCCAATCCGGACCCAAACCGATAAACTACTGAGAAGGATTTAATTCTGACAGTGTTTATTTAAAGCGGCGGAACGTTTATTGTCTTTATGGTTTACGTGCTTTACAGTGCAGTAAACTTACAGACCAATCACGTGTGCTGTAAGATCACCAAACGCTCTC
This sequence comes from Astyanax mexicanus, assembly GCF_023375975.1. Lineage (NCBI taxonomy): Eukaryota > Metazoa > Chordata > Actinopteri > Characiformes > Acestrorhamphidae > Astyanax > Astyanax mexicanus. The sequence goes on from NC_064428.1 coordinate 36,182,588, forward strand.
CTCTGCCAATCAGATCTGTGCAGACGCGAGAGCGCGGAGCCACACTATGGAACAACAAAAGGGCCAAAAACCGTCTGGACGAGACGCCTTTTATCGAAAAGTGTGGGGAAAACTGTGGGGGTTTTACGCCGTAATATACGCCGTATGATTTCACGGCGTCGTTAAACATGCCGCTAAAAGCACAGAAAACGCCGTTTCCCCTGGCGTTTTTCGACCCTTTTGGCGCACCGTACAAAGCGCCGTCTCAGTGCAATGAGACGGCGTAAAAAGCAGCGTTTTAGTGTCTCTCTTGACGCCGTAATAAGCGGCGTAAAAAGCGGCGTTTAATAATAAGATAATGAGCTCCACCTTCCAGTTTTGAAAGCCAATACATTTAAACTCTGTTCAGCCAATGCTCTTACAGAGAGACTCAGTCCAAAGCAATTCACTGCAGATCCGAGCTCCTGAGCTCTTCAGACACAGTTTTTTATTACCAATTGTTGGGAAAAACAGCACTACCCTCAACTGCTCCAGTGCGTTCCCCTTGATTCTTTTGATGGAAGCCCAAAGTAGAGTTGATAGAGAGACAGGATACTTAGATCTTCAGCAAATTAGCAATTTATTACAACAGAGCTCTGGGAACCCCTTCCACTCAGACAGAGTTTCAGTAGAAGAAGTTCAGTGATCCTTACATTTGCAAGTCCTTATATCCCCAAAACCCCACCATACATCCTGTGCAAAGGTCAGTTAAGCGGTTCCTCAGCAACTGTTTCTAACTGATTGAGTTAAAACACTATCTATGATTACTACTGTTCTCTACCTGTACTCTGGCCTCACCTCTGCTGCTTAGGTGCTGACTTTTGCATTACAAACTACAGACTGGACATTCAGTTTTGAGGTGTCAGCCTAACTGTCCTTTGCACACTCACCCACATACACAGTTCAGGTCCAATATCTAAAAACAACTCACTACTTGGGTTCACACAAACAAGATTATTCACATAACACGTCATTCTCTTACTCATAGTAAGGTTTTTGGATTAAATGTCATTTTGTCTGATCAGCTGAAAAATACCTTTAATATTAATATTTACTGTTTCTTAACAATCCCCCTTTTCAGGTGGGACATTTCCCACCTGAACTAAATCTGTTTTACCCTCACATTTTAATCATTGCTGTAGTCAACCTCACAATTAGAGCTCCAATATATGGCATTAGATACATTATCAAGATCTTCCATTGGCCAAACACGTTCACCATCCAGTGTTCTAAGTGATTATCAATGCCCGAGTGTTACTTTTATAAATGTTGGATGCCTGTCCCGGGTTTGTTCAATGAATCAGAGCTGGTTAGTGAACATTTAGTGAAAAAGATAGACACTATTATATTTGAGACAATGCCAATAGTAGTACCAACCTATTGGACCATTTACCTTCGGCAAAATGGACCCATATTGTTAACCTATGGTTGATACATAATTCCAGAGATGTTTAAATTTCGGCCATACCTGTGGAGGAAATGTTTCTCTTACCCAAATGTGCCACTAAGTTAATGGATGCTGTATGTAAGCTGGAAAAATATAAAATGTATTTCATACTTGAACATGAATTAGCAGCTAAACCAGTTCTGTGTGCACCTTTTCTCAACTAAGGCTAAGTAGAACCTCTCCCAGCCCTACTGTTTTAATCCCTCCGGTCATCACACTTTTTCTGCATTGATTGAATATAAATTATAAATATCAATTAATAACTAGAAAGGGAAAAGTTTGTGAATGAACTTTAAGTTGGAGCTTATAACATTGGAAAAATGATTGCTAAGTGGTTTCTATCTGAAGAGAGTAAAGAGTTGTTGTTGCTATGCTGCCTTTCAGCTAAATGCTAAAATTCAAAAAGTTTTGGCTAAATTGATGGAATACCAATGCATTTGCAGGCGTTGTTTAGCGGTTGCTAGGTGTTTGCTAAGGTGTTGCTCTGGCATCTGGGTTGGTAGCTATGTAGTTTCTAAGTGGTTACAAGGTGGTTGCTGAAGTGTTGTTAGGTGGTAACTAAGGTGTTGCTATGTTGTCTGTGGTTGTTGCTATGGTGTCTGTGTTGGCTGCTAAGGTGTTGGAAAGGTGTTGCTAGGAGGTCGCGAAGGTGTCGTTATGGTGTCTGTCTTGGCTGCTAAGGTGTTGCTGTGGTGTGTGTAGTGTGTGTGGTGTGTTTTGATGTGTGTGTAGTGTATGTGTGGTGTGTGTGTAGTGTGTGGTACGTGTAGTGTGGTGTGGTGTGTTTTGGTGTGTGTGTAGTGTATGTGTGTGGTGTGGTGTGTTTTGGTGTGTGTAGTATATGTGTGGTGTGCGTGTGTAGTGTGTGGTACGTGTAGTGTGGTGTGGTGTGTTTTGGTGTGTGTGTAGTATATGTGTGGTACGTGTAGTGTGGTGTGTTTTGGTGTCTGTGTAGTGTGTGTGTGGTGTGTTTTGGTGTGTGTGTAGTGTATGTGTGGTGTGTGTGGTGTGTGTAGTGTGTGGAACGTCCGAAATGTAAGAACCTGTTCTACGTGTTTGTCAATTTTCATGGTTCTACACTGTAAACCCATACGTTGTTTGAACTCAAATAAATTAAATCTGTTTTACTTAAAATTGGAGATTTATAAACAATACTCAACTATTTAGCGTTAGCTGAACATTTGTGGGAACATATACACTGAGTTTTTTGAGTTGAATCAACTTATAATAACTGAGTTTAGTCTGTTGCCATTAACAACTTCTTTTCCATTGGCTTCTGTCACAATCTATTTGCATACTGGGTGTGTCCAACAGTTTCTGACACTCACCATCAGTGTTTAGTGATTCACCCGGGGCTACCTTAGGTAAACTTAGATCACCTATTATGATTAAATGCTTGGCCTCTGTGTTGTAGCTGTAAGAACGAGCATCATTTACTGAGCTGCAGTAACTCTGTGTTCTCGCTGTGCTCTCAGTACTTTTAATTCTTTACTGTTTTCTTTCATCTACTTTTCTATGAGTATTTAAAAATAGTTGAATGAAACCAGAAAGAAGACTAAATACAAGTTCAGGGAAATATCAATTTTAAATATATGTATATGTATTTGTTAAATTCACTGTACTTAAAAATTATATTACATGAACTTAAATTTTTATTAGGTAATCGGTTACAACAAAAGTTTTGAGTTTAGTCAACTTATCGGGTTTTACAGTGTATATAAACAACTGTAGGAGGAGTAGCGTTGAGAAATATAAAAGTAGAATAATAATAATAATAATAATTATAATAAAAAGAAGAAGAAGAACAGTAAGTTGGCTTTTCCAGCTGAACGCTCTGTATTTTTGACTTTCCTGTTCTTAGGTTGAGTGGAACCCCCTTTCTACTCCTACTGATTTATTCACTTTAAGACATCGAGTTTCCACTAAAACTATTAGAGTAAATACTGCCAGCCATAAAAATTATAACAATAAACCAAAAGAAAATCAAACAATACAGTTGTCCAGAACACATTTCGTCTGCTTCTTTTCTTCTTTCTTCTGTTCTTCAGAGCATGGGAGTAGACTGTCCCAGCTCTATTGCACGTAAGAGGGTTTATTCTGCCTCTGTTTATCAGTGTAGGTGAATTGTTTTGTGAGGTGAGACTATGTGAATGTGTTAGTGAGATGTGTAATGTCTCTGTGTGTGCTGGGTTTTGACGCAACAAATTACTGCTGTGTGTAGTGAGTTCTCTCACTCACTCGCTGTGAGTGAGACCCCTGTGCTGCGGGGAAAGGGTCCCCTTCTTGCTGGTGTTGCTGCTGCTGTGAGGCCCCTGCTGCGGGGGACGTCACCCCTCCCTCCTGCTGCCGGCCTTAAGCTGGGTCAGACGCCTTTGCTGCTCTTGTGTCTCTCTCTGCCTCTAACTGTGATCTCTCAGGTGGTGCTGCTGATGTGGTGAACTGGCTCCACTGGTACCAGGTGGACCCTCTGCCCTTCATCCGGACTGTGTGCATTGTTTTCTCTGTCATCCGGAATGGCCAAATCCAGCGAGGCTCATTCCCTTTTCTCTTGTAGTGGCGAAATAAGACCCCCTTTGCTACTGGAATGGTCCAAGCCGTCACCTCCTCAGCTTTTTCTCCCACCTGTTGTGTAAAATCTGAAACGAGACTTATTTATATTCATTGAACACATGTTGTTGGGTGTTTCAGGGTTTCTATTCCATTTGAAAGTCTTTTATGTGGTCCTTCATGTCTCCTTCCTGCAAATTAAGTTGGTTAATGGACATTTATCATAATAGACTGGAGCTCCAATTTAACTTTCTAAGGGAAGTAGCTCTAAATTTTGTCTGTGCACAGATTTTAGCCCAATTGTTGTTTTCTTACCTCCTTCAAGTGTCCTGATTCTCAGTTTACTGTCACAGGTGCTTTCAGATTCCTAACATTTTGCTGTTTCTTTCCATTTAATTGCTACCTCTAATTATCCAAATTATCAATTATTATCCTCCTTTGGCTCACACGCCTTCCCCTGCACACAGTCCCTTTCTTCTAACTACTCCCCATGACTCCAACTAATCACATAGACAGTTATATTTTACATTTTCCTGCTTCTGTCCGCATGTCCTGTATCTCGTTCCCACTTTTTCCTCAGTGTGCTATTTACTTGTCTTATGTTATTTTGTCAGAGATTTTATGAAAACCTGATTTCCAGATCTAGTTTGTTTTATTTAGTGTTTTAAGTTTTTTTTCCTGTGATAAATAACTACTCTTCATACTCATTTACTCTACTGACACTTACTTAAACAATTTATTAAACCCACACATTTCCTAAATTTGTAACTATCTTTATTTCTTATTTTAAAATCAGGATTGAGCATGTCATGTACTGTTTATATTTTGTATTTAAAATTATGATTGGGTGTGTCTTAAAAGTTTAGTTAAAGTTAGTTTTTTTTTTTTTTTTTTTTTTACCTTTACTGCAAGCAATTGCCCATCTGCATAGTGGTGGTTTCATCAGCCAAAAAGTTTAAAAACTGATAACCTAAAAATTTTCAAAGCTGAAAAAAGCAAAAAGTTTTTGAATTGCCCAAAAAATAATGGTTAAACTAATGGTGGTAAAGGTAACAATGGATCTATTTATATTTCCCCCTTTTTCTGAAACAGAACTTCGTTCTGTTGCAGAAATTTACCACAAATTTGCTCCAATTGTCTGTTGGGCCAGGCCACCATGCCCAGACTTTCACGGAGACACACCCCTTTGCCTGCGCCTCCCTTTTCTCCCCCTGCATTGTCAACTCCTCTTCCCTTCTTGGAACACTTCAGAGATATTTCTCCGTGGTCTGTTGAATTGCATGTGGTGGTCAGATCGAGACTGTGCCTGCCTTAGGTTGTCCCTTTGTCATATGTTGGGATCTTACCCGTCTTTGGCTAACCAGCCTATCCCACTGAACCACACACAGCGTAGCAGCACAGTTTTATCAACATTTAGTGCTGTAGTGTTCCTGCAGGGCACAGTTAGGGAGCGCAAACCCAGGTACGTCGTACTGTCATAAATGCACTAGCTGGTGTTGCCCGTGAAAGCCTGTGCAAGGCCCCACGTACCCATAGTTTATTAATTATGTACATATTTTATTTATTACCATCACTATTACCTTTACTCCCATACCTCTTTTAAAGAATTTAGAAATGATTGGCTTTGATAAAACTGCTCTGGAGTGGACCCAAAACTAAAACAATGCATGTCATTGAATAATTATAAATCAGATTTAGCATCTGTATCTTAAATGTGTACCACAAGGTTAAATCTTTGGTCCGGTTTTGTTTAATATATTCCTAAATTATATTGCTGGCTCTGCTTCTACCTCAGACTGCAAAATTCACTATTATGCAGATTACACAATTGTATATTGCTCAGCTGATTCTGTTTGTGCTGCAGCAAGAAAACTATAGAGCTCATTAAATGTTTTACATGTGACATTGTATAAGCCCAATCTAGTTTTAAATGCCACGAAAACTCATGCTCATGATCTTATATTATAATATTGATTTAGAACTTTATTTTATTACCCTAGCAGTATCCCCCATTCAGAGTCTAAAAAAAAGAATATAAATAATTTGGCATATCGCTGAATGATAAACTCAGTTTACACTTAAATACAATATGCAATACAATAGGAAATGCGGACAGTAGCTGGATTTTTTATTTTTTTATAGGCACAAGTGCTTTGTATTCTGAACTTCCATATTTTTTTAGCTAGAATACTAGCCTTCTCTAGTTGCTTCTGGGCCCTATCCTGTTCTGCTTTTGCCCTTCTCCACTGATCCCATATTAAGGTGGCCAATTTAACCCCTCATGTGTCTGGTTTGTACCCTTGCTCCTCCAGAATTAAGCTAATTCTTGTCCTCGATTCTGCCTCCCCCTTGTTAGTTGCTTTGTCTTGCTTACCACCCCATAATCTTTTTATTAAATTTTCTATCTTGTTTCTTGTTCATGGATCCCCACGTATAAGATTCTCCCTCCTGTATACCTCTATCCCCCATCTTTACTGTGAATTGCCCTCTCTTTTCCTCCTGAACTGATCCTTTTTCTATTTTTATAATGTGTTTTCCTAGAATGTTAATGTACAAAAGGAAACCTTTCCCAATTCTGTGAATTGGCCCAACTTTAACCACCTACTCTGCCTTGGACTCCTCCCCTGCAGTGGGACTCGTCCGTACTTCTTATTTTCTCTCACACACCACTCTGTACATTCATCCACTCATACCTCTCACCGGAGCCCGACAGAGCTCCACACACGCTTACACACACTCTGTCACATGCACACGCTCACACACTCTCACTGCAATATACACACTCTCACACACTCTGGCACACGCTCACACACTCTTACTGCAATATACACACTCTCACACACTCTGGCACACGCTCACACACTCTTACTGCAATATACACACTCTCACACACTCTGGCACACGCTCACACACTCTTACTGCAATATACACACTCTCACACACTCTGGCACACGCTCACACACTCTTACTGCAATATACACACTCTCACACACTCTGGCACATGCACACGCTCACACACTCTCACTGCAATATACACACTCTCACACACTCTGGCACACGCTCACACACTCTTACTGCAATATACACACTCTCACACACTCTGTCACATGCACACGCTCACACACTCTCACTGCAATATACACACTCTTACACACTTACACTTACACACTTACACACTTACACACATACACACTTTCTCATCCACTGTCACACACTCTCTCTGCAATATACACCCTCTCACACACTGCCACACACAATCACTTAGCTTAATTTTACAAATTTTACAGGCACTATAATTTACAATTTTAATTTCACCCCGCAGACACAGACAACATTAAGCAAAGCACATTGCTAGAGGACTCAAACCCCTTTTCTTTTAATGCTCAAATGTACAGCAATACTCTGTGTATGACAAGATCATCCTAAACGCACTAGGACAACTCTTGTGTGTTTCCTTTTACACAACGCTAGGTACTCCTGGTCCCTGACCAGCCGGCCGAGCCGTGCTTACTTCTATCCTCAAATAGCCGTCCCTGACGGAAGCAAATACCTGTAACTGCCTCCCCAATCACACTCAAGCCCTCTCGGCTTGCACACCCATTCACACAGTTAAAACTAGTATGCAGCAACTTCACAACTACGCACCAGTGTGCACGCAGCCGATTGCGCTATACAATATTTTAAACCACATTCACACAGTTAAAACTAGTATGCAGCAACTTCACAACTACGCACCAGTGTGCACGCAGCCGATTGCGCTATACAATATTTTAAACTAAACATACAGACAGATTACTTGTCTCTGACAAAACGCCATACACAGAATCGCTCTATAACCCAGTCATAGAACTTCGGTATTTCTAGGACCACCAACCCCGAGGAACCGCCAAAACCTAGCTTTACTGGCCCGCGTCCAAATCCAGGTGGGGTTGCCACGTCCGTGGTTTCGTGGGAGTACTGCCCACTTTTCCCTAAGGACCCCCGTTCACACTTTTTAAACTACTCTTTAAATTAAACTAGACACTCATACTCTAAAAGTACTTCACCCCTTATATGGTCCCATTCATCCCTCAAGCGAAGCCACAAACAAAACGATAGACCTACATACAATGCCCCAAATTTCACCCCAATTTAGATATTTACAATGTGCCCAGATCCAGTCTCTCTATTGTTTTAGATGGAGGCAATCAAATGAGACCACTGTGTCCAAAATTTAGCTTAGACCAATCTGCAGATTTCGATTAAACAGGCTCTGCTTACCTGATTTTATTGCTGCAGCTGGACTAGTGGTTCACAGGATCGTCTCTGAGGTCCGAATTCACTCTAACTCCAAACCTCCATCCCAGCAGTGCCTCCAAATTGTTGGGAAAAACAGCACTACCCTCAACTGCTCCAGTGCGTTCCCCTTGATTCTTTTGATGGAAGCCCAAAGTAGAGTTGATAGAGAGACAGGATACTTAGATCTTCAGCAAATTAGCAATTTATTACAACACGTCATTCTCTTACTCATAGTAAGGTTTTTGGATTAAATGTCATTTTGTCTGATCAGCTGAAAAATACCTTTAATATTAATATTTACTGTTTCTTAACACAATTAACAATATTCCATCTATAGACATTCCCGCTGGTGCTCATGCCTTTTATTAGTCTAATATTTATGCTGTATCAATGTAAAAATAAACTCTAGGTTTAGGTGAAAGCAAAGTGCTGTGCAGCTCCCCACTTTTTTTATATGCAGACGGAAATCACATCACCTTGTCAGTATATCACACATGAAGAACCCTATTGTTGCAAAAACATCAGGGTTTCAATAAATGAATTTATTAATTTATTAAATTAGTTACAAATTATATTAGGAAGCTGATTATTATTATTATTATTAGATGTAAATTATTCTTAATTTACTATGAATATTGTTATTGTTTTGTTGTTGTTTAAGCATAATATCATTAATATTAGTATCATTAATAATAGTTTTTATGCTTCAGCAGATCCAGTAAATTTTCTATTTCCGTAAGGAAACAAGTAATGTAATTTACAGACATAGACTTACAAGTTACATATTTATTATATTTATATTTATTATTATATTATATTTACTTCAGTCGCTTAGAAGACCTCCATTAAGTCATTTCTTGAAGGGTTTAGGCCATAAACAAGAAGAGCAACATATGCACACCCCCTCTAATGCGCAACATGGGCCAAAAACGGGAATTAATTTTCTACGTAAATTTGTGCAAGGCTGAGGGTTTCTATGATATATCTTAGTAATAAATTAAAAAATAATCGTCATTCAGTCCCAATTAACTTGTCTTTGATCATCATGATCATAGATTTTTCAGGGCAAATAAAAAAAATCTAGGACGTGAAATCCCATCATTTAGTTATTTATGATCCTGAATCTGGCTCTTTACTTTGGAAAATCTATCCAATATCCAAACTCATTGGCAAGCCCCACGCACATTATGAGTGTCAACTCATCTCATCATATTCTATTATTATGTAACATCAATTAGCTGATACACATACAGGCAGTATAATACACTGTGTTTATTATAAACACTCAAACTGACCAACAGCACCACAGCTAGCCTAACTCACTCCAGTCTAAATGCTGGACAGCCTGGATCATTAGCTTCCTAAATTAAAAAAGTGCTGTTTAATTTTGCATGCGTGTATGCATTGTTCTAGACGCAGCTCCGAGAAAAGGTGGATCAGAACTTTCGCGCTGCGTGGGGAGATTGATTTCGTTCTTAAAATTCTTTAATGGTGGTATACTTTGAACATTTTTAACATATTAGAGAGACACTTCTGTAAAAACAATCAAAACATCCCTAAAAAGGGGCTATAGCGACGTTCCTGTGTATAGACACCTATTCAGGGTTTGCGGATGTCTTATCAAGTCTTACATTTATTTGACCAAAAAACAAGGCCTTCAAATCTCACTGTAAATCCTTTGAATTTAACATTGGTGTTGTGTGCTTTTTGCAATTTTCATATTTTCATAATTTTGTCTCTGGTGGTCTTAAAAATCTTTAATTTGCACCTTCAAACAGGGGCAAAGCAGCCTGGCACTGCTTTGTATATATAAAATTATATTAAAAATTTATTTACATTTTTTCTTTTTTTTTTCATTTATCCTTATTAATTCTATTTTCTTACTCAATGTTGTCAGTCCCTTTTAAATTGTAAATGCTCGGCTACACTGGAAATGATGTATTCCCGGGTGAAAATAAAGGTTTATTGATTGAATGATTCATTGGTAAGTTGAGCTCTCCAGTGATCAAGAGTGTTCTTCGTGGAGTATAAATTTAGCCGTCATCCTTCTCTCTACCACCACCTCCGTGTCCGTTCCTTGAATATTCAGCTGTCGGGGTGTTTTTTTTTTTTTAAGTGTTTTTTAGTTTTCCCTGTGTTGATCTAGAGACAGTTTCGTTGGCACCAGTCTACAAAGTCCTGTACCAGATCTATGTATCCTCAATCATTCCAATATGGATTGAGGCAGACGACTTAAGCCCATGTTAATTTCTCAAGTAAAAGGTAGCTTCTTAGTGCCATCTTGTGGTACAACACTGTATATCTTATAAACATTTACGTTTCCTTACATTTTATGATTACTACCACTCCTGTTATTTAGATCCTTCAAATAATATAAATACTGATACAGTACCTGGTCAAATATTTAAGAGCTGATAAACCAAGAAACTCTTGAAATATAGCAGAATTTTTACGCCGCTTATTACGGCGTCAAGAGAGACACTAAAACGCCGCTTTTTATGCCGTCTCATTGCACTGAGACGGCGCTCTGTACGGTGCGCCAAAAGGGTCGAAAAACGCCGGGGAAAACTGCGTTTTCTGTGCTTTTAGCGGCGCCGTGAAATCATACGGTGTATATTACGGCGTCTTGAAATCATACAGCGTATATTCCGGAGTAAAACCCCCACAGAATGGCGTATTTTACGCCGTTCTTTTCGATAAAAGGCGTCTCGTCCAGACGTTTTTTGGCCCTTTTGGCGTTCCATACCACACAGGTGAAGCAGGCGGTGAGAAGTGGGAGAATAAAGCGAGAAAAGCTAATACAGATGGTGCGCACCAGAAAAAAACATTAAAGTACTACACTTAGAAAACATATTAACAGTAATGTAACCTCGCTGTGTTCCTTGGAGGAATTAAAGAGAAACAACCGAGACAAGAGTGCAAAATATTCCACTTTACTCCACCTGATCAGAACTCCTCAGCAAGAAAAAAACTCCCTCACTCGCAGGCGCGCTCTCTTTACTCTCAAAACAACCCTACCTCAAAACTAAGGCAGCCCCAGGGGACAAAAAGCATCGACAACTTCCCCCATCAGTTTTACCCACAACATAATGAAGTCTGATACAGTAATAATATTAAATAAAATAAAACTACTGTTTTTAAAAAAAGCTGATATTTTGGCCAAGTTCAGCAAATATTTCTCCATATATTGTACGATTTATCATTCATGTAATTATTATGATGACAGGCAGGCATAAATATAATATAAATAAAATCAAATAGAATAAATATAGCATTTTGAAACAAGGTGAAAATACAGATTCACATTATTAGACTCAATATGTTAAATTATTGAGGGTGTTTCCATTTATTTTATGATAGGTTGATAATGTAATTATTGTGACAGTCCTATTTAAAACAATAAATATTGTTGAAATATACTAGTATGTGTATTTTTTTTTGTCTTTCAGTTGTTGATAAAACACTGACAGAACTACTATAGGCTTCTTCAGTAAACAGAATAAAACACTGAATTATAACACAAGTTAATACTGACGACGGTCCAGACCTTAGCCTGATGAAATTTACTCTAACTGGACCAAACCGAATTCTAATTAAATACCCCTGATCTAGAGCCAATTCTGAGAAGTATAAAGAGTCTAGAACTGGAAATAATGATCAGGTCTGAGCTGATTTACACAGTGCACTGTCCTCTGTTTTCTGTTTACTCCAGATCTGAACGTGGATCTGCAGGTGGAGGGTCCTGAGGAAGTGATGGAGGGAGATAAAGTCACTCTCACATGTAAACCAAGCTTCACTCTGCCTTCCCCAACTATATTCACCTGGTACAGAAATGGAGCTGCTTTATCCTCCAGAACTGAACAGCTCTACCTGCAGTCGGTCAGCAGGGAGGATGCAGGCAGGTATAGCTGTGCTGTACTGGATCAGAAACTTCACTCTCCTGAGGTCACTCTTAGTGTCAGATGTAAGTACAGATTCTGGATTCATGCTGAAATAATTGTGGTCTAATAAAACCCAAAGCTACTGCAGCTTCAGTAACTTCATTAATCTTTATTTTAATTGTAATATTGTAATAAATAAGTCAATTAGTCCTATAAAAATGGTAACTGTTTAGTGTCATCGTGATTTCCTGACGTTTTACTGTTGACTGTAGATTTTAGTTCCAGTGCTGGAGATCCAGTGAGCTGTAGGTTTTAGTGTTTTCTCTACTTAAACACACCTGAACTCACCTGTGATACAGGATTCAGTTATGTAATTCTTATGGTTTATCTAAAGTGATGAGAAGTTTTGAATAGCAGTAATTCTGAGTTGTTTCATGAAATGAACTGTAAAGCTATAACTGCAGTACAGTAATCTTCATATACTAAAGTTAATTTTGGATATCTGCAATTAAACAGTAGGTTTTTTTAGAAGTAAATAAATAGAAAATACCTCAAATCAGTTTTATTTGTATTATTAACATTTGACAGCAGACTCAGTAAGTGCAATGTGTCATTTTACCTTAAGATCCTCCAAAGAGCGTCTCAGTGTCCATCAGTCCCTCTGGTGAAATAGTGGAGGGCAGTTCAGTGACTCTGACCTGCAGCAGTGATGGAAACCCACCTGTACAGAAATACACCTGGTTTAAGAAGGTAGATAAAGACGTTCAGCAGAAATGGACCGGTCAGATCTACAGCATCACAAACATCAGATCTGCAGACAGTGGAGAATATCAGTGCATGGCAACCAACACACAAGGGTCTCAGTACTCAGAGTACAAGTCATTAACTGTTATATGTAAGTTATTTTTCTTTGATTCTAATGTGTAAATTATACCATTTAAATCAGTGATGGCAAAACTTTTAAGATGTTCCATATTAATGACATTTTTCTAGATCCTCCAAAGATCGTCTCAGTGTCCATCAGTCCCTCTGGTGAAATAGTGGAGGGCAGTTCAGTGACTCTGACCTGCAGCAGTGATGGAAACCCACCTGTACAGAAATACACCTGGTTTAAGAAGGTGAATAAAGACGTTCAGCAGAAATGGACCGGTCAGATCTACAGCATCACAAACATCAGATCTGCAGACAGTGGAGAATATCAGTGCATGGCAACCAACACACAAGGGTCTCGATACTCAAAGTACAAGTCATTAACTGTTCTATGTAAGTTCTAGTTCTTTGTTTTTAATGTAGAAATTATACAATTTAAATCAGTAATTAATACATTTTAAAATAGATTCTGATTAAAATAGAAAATAATTCAAAGCTAATGTATTTGCATCAGGACATCTGGCACCAGACTCACTTATTGTAATGTGTCAATCTGCCTGTAGATCCTCCAAAGAGCGTCTCAGTGTCCATCAGTCCCTCTGGTGAAATAGTGGAGGGCAGTTCAGTGACTCTGACCTGCAGCAGTGATGGAAACCCACCTGTGGAATATACCTGGTATAAAGGATCATCATCAGTAGCAACAGGAAAGACCTTCAAACTGAACAAGATCAGCTCTGTGAACAGTGGAGAATACAAGTGTAGATCCAGTAATAAACATGGAGAGAAATACTCTGATACTGTAACTCTGAATGTTCTGTGTGAGTGCTTCTTTACTTGTTTCAGTTATTGATTCTGTTTTCTATACCAACTTTACTTCAAGTGTCTAACAGTCAGTGATTATACTCTCACTGGTGTTGTTCTCTGGTTTCTAGATCCTCCAAAGAGCGTCTCAGTGTCCATCAGTCCCTCTGGTGAAATAGTGGAGGGCAGTTCAGTGACTCTGACCTGCAGCAGTGATGGAAACCCACCTGTACAGAAATACACCTGGTTTAAAGATGGTGGAAGCTCACCTATAGGATCTGGACACAGTTACAGCTTTACCTTGGACTCTGAAAGCAGTGGTCAGTACTACTGTGAGGTTCAGGATGAACACGGATCTAAAATATCAGAAGCAGTGCTGCTTAGTTTCAAAGGTATGATTGACAGAAAACTACTATAACATACAATTTCATGATCATCGGTAGCAAATGTATTACAGATATATTTGTTTTTTTTTTCACAGGGAATCCAAGTTTCACTCTTTACGTGATTGTTGGAGTTGTGATTGGGTGTGTAGGGTTGGTCCTTGCTCTTGTCATTTTATTTATATGGTAAGTAGGGCTGAACAATTAATTGCATTTGCGATAATCTCGCGATATTTTAAAACGCGATTCTCTAACCGCACTGGCTGCGATTTGACTGGTCACGTGACTTGGGAGCGAGCAAAGCCGAGGACGAGCGGAGCATACCTGAGCAGTGCGGTTCGATTGAGCAGGTGTAAAAACAGTAATCGCACTCGGGTGCGGATCAAAAGAACCGGACCGAGACCACCTCCTCTAGGTACCAAACGAACTCTGGAGCGGTTCGCTTGTGGTGAGAACGTGATCCGGTCTCGATCGGATCCACCTATTAAATATAAGCCATTTATTTGAGCTAAACTGCTGATAAAGCAAGCACAGTTTAAACTAATATATTAGCCAGATAACGCTAATTACCACAGCTGTGAACAAACACTGTATCCAGGCACGCGCTGCATTCACTGCTCTGTTTATTATGTATAAATCTGCGCTGCATTCATAGCTCACAGCCGCGTGACTCTGTTTATTATGTATAAATCTGCACTGCGCGCAGAAACACTGTGTTTGAAAGTGCAGTGTTTCAGCGTTCAGTGTTAAAGCACAGATATTTGCACTGGAACACAAAATCTTCTCGCTGTATTTACTTTTTTCGTATATTTATATTTAATGTACTCCCGTGTCAGACAGCTCTGACCAATCAGAGGACACCGGCTGCTCGCGTGGTTTATTGATGCGCATTTTGGTGCGTTTACATTTATGCCTATGGGAAACCAGACCGAACAAAGCGAGAAAACGCTCCAAGTAAACGAACTCATTAGAAACGAACTACAGGTGTGAAAACGCCTTGTTGCACAATGGCTTCAGGCTCGACAGAACACATCAGTTGTGTAGAATTACTTCGGCTTTAAAAAAGAAGATGCTGCTCAACGTCAGGTACTGTGCTAAACGTGCCTTGCTTATGGCAAGCCAACTAAGCCAAAACGTGTGGGAAAGAAACGCCTCCACGCGTAAAAATATGACGTGTCCACACGTAAAAAAATCACGTGTTGACAGATAAAGACGTTATCTTTTTACGTGTACAGACGTAATCTTTTTACGTGTGGAGGCGTAAATTTATGCCGTCTGTACATCACGTGCTTTTTTTCACCTGTACAGACGTGGATATATTACGTGTACAGACGTAAAAAATTAACGTCTTGGGATTTACTGTCCATCTCAAAAAGCCGCAGTTGCAATATGCAGCCTGTAGATGGCAACATTTACTGAGCTGTAGAAGCAGTCTTAATATGCCTGTACAACACCTCATATCTGCTAGGACAGATTAAAATGTGGATAAACAAGTATTTTTAATGCCACAGTGCCCTACTCAGGGAACATAACATTCCCTACATTAACACACAAGAAATATAACTATTATTGCTAGGTGTAAGACAGATCCCACAGGGAAAGTCATATTAAGTCAAGTCGTATTATAGCGGCACAATTAACACTAAAGCAAGGCTGTTATTAAAAATGTTAGGTCTAAAAAAAAAATAAAAAAATGAACTACAATCAATATAAACACAATATTTCAGTCCTAACTGTCCACACTTAAAGTCTTAACTTTTAAAATGTTATACTTTTAAATTGTAATTTTGCTTTTTTAAGCCCTAGTAAACAACATTCGGTGTTCAGCCACTGAATTTAGTAAATTTAGAGTCACAATTTCTCTGTATCTTTTATTAGTTTCTTTTACATTTTTATTGTCCTAAAGCAAATCAAAATGACAAAATAACCATAGATTATTGTGCAGATGACTAGTACTACAAAAACTAATAATAATAATAATAATAACAATAATATGACTAATATATATACTATGAATTGCATTTTAATAAAATAGACATCCAAAGTATACAATACAAATAATGCTATATTAAAATATAGCTTTTTTAAACTGTTTTAGCATTCTCTGTTTTATAGATGTGAAGTGTTTTTATTGTCTTTTTTTAGTTTTGAGCTAACAAGTACTGAAAGCAATGGCAGGGCGAAGATTTAGATTGCTTCAGGAAAACTTTAACAGAATTGTGAACAGCCATCTTCGCAGATTTTGCAGAGCCATGATTGCACTGACTTAAAGGCAGGGTAAACACTATGGATATAAAATGGCGGGGGTTACATCATGTGAAATAGGGGGTACATCATAGACACATGATTACAACGTTTCAGTTATGTGGACCTTGCGTGCAGAGTGTGTATGAGTATGTATGGGGCTATGTCACGGTACGTAGACACTGCGTTGTAACCCACGTAAGCTTCTTATGAATATGGAATACAATACGTTGCATGACATCATGTGTTGTCAGGCTGCCTTATTACAATGCAAATGTATGCATAGGCGCGTTTACCGATTGGATGTTAGATGCCAAAACGTGTATACACGAACAGTTTTACCGCCTGTACACGTGATTTTTTTATGTGTGGACACGTCATATTTTTACGCGTGGAGGCGTTTCTTTCCCACACGTTTTGGCTTAGTTGGCTTGCCATACTTGCTACTGTTGCTACGACGCGAGGTAACACTACAAACCTTTTTCAGCATTTAAAAAAACACCACAAAGCCTTGTGTGGTATTTGCAAGGCTAAAATGCCAACGACCAGTGCTGCATCTTCAAATACAGAAAATAACGAGTTGGTTAAAGCAGATTCTCTTTATGTTTTTTGCACTTTAAATTTTCATGATGTTACTAGCTGGAGAGCAGTAAGTTAAAGTAAGTTAACAATCTATTGTTTTTCCTAATTAAAAAAAATGGTGAAAAGGAAAAGCTATTTATGTATTTATTTTTCTATAAAAAAAACAAATGGTGAAAAGGAAAAGCATAGATTTTTTTGCTTTATTGTTATCTGTGCTTTAAATAAATCTGACATTGTTTATTATTAAACAGATTGATTTATTGCTTCTGTTGTTGAAAAATACTTGAGAAGACAAAAAAAATCACATTTTAAATCGCAATCGCAATTTATAGATAAAAATTGCAATTAGATTATTTTCCAAAATCGTTCAGCCCTAATGGTAAGCTCATGTACTGTGATTTTAAGCAGTTTGTTTTGAAAGGAGTAATGATATACTATAATGATAGTAATGATAACGCTATACCTCATATGTA
The DNA here is from genome assembly GCF_023375975.1 of Astyanax mexicanus. Classification (NCBI taxonomy): domain Eukaryota; kingdom Metazoa; phylum Chordata; class Actinopteri; order Characiformes; family Acestrorhamphidae; genus Astyanax; species Astyanax mexicanus. The sequence goes on from NC_064428.1 coordinate 36,200,112, forward strand.
CTCTAGTAGAGGTTGCTCTTTTTTCTAGTACAGTGCTACTGATTGATACATGCAGAACAGGAAGCTTTATTGGCATTACGTGTGTAATGTTGCTGTGTTTTTTTAGGAGAAAGAGAAGAGGTCCTGTAGCAGAACAATCCAAACCAAAATGGGTAAGTCTGAAATGCTTTAGCACACCGCTACACATTAGTATTGCTTTCAAATCAATTACTATTATCATTATACTAAGGATGCATAAGTTAATTTTTTGTGTTTGCTAGTAGAGATCCCTGTTGTCAAGGTGGCCACTTTGTCTAGATAGTGCAGCAGGAAACCCTGATTCCTCACTCAAGATAACACAAATCCACTGCTCTAGGGTTAAGTGGCGGTGTGCTTTACACTTCTGTATCCAACGGTTAACATTGTGTTTGGTGATTTAAGGTTGAGATGGAGCTGTTGGGTCATGGAAGGCCTCACCTCAATTCCCATAATTCACCTCGCCTTGTAATGAGAACACTGCCCAATTTTAACCACACTCACAAGACAACATGGCTTTTGACACGTCAATCAGAGATACTCAGAGACAAGACCTAGAACCCAATTTTCAGTTTTATTTCAAAGTGTACCTTTGATTATTTTAACCTCAGGAAAACATCTACAGCAGTGTTGCAGTGGATGATACTACAAATGACCCACCACCAGATGCAGCCAATCAAGACGATGGTTTTTATGCTAGAGTACAACTCCCCAGACCAAAGAAACCCATGACCAAAGAGCGCTCTGCAGTTTCCCACGAGGAGGTTCAGTACAGTACCATCCAGCCCCATGGTCAAGAGGTGAGGAAGACTGGAGAAGATGATGTACAGTATGCTAGTGTCAGCTTTCCCCGTACTGTTCCGTCCCACTGGTGAGTTAGTACAACAAATACATTCATTTGACTTAAAATTTTGAATGCTCTCCAGATCCCAATCTGATCATTTCTGGTTTACAGGTCTGCTGAACCCAAGGATCCCTCTGTGATCTACAGCAGGGTGAAGTAAACAATATCTGAAGATCTGATCATGACCCATGCTATGACCCATGAATTTACAGTGTGGCCATGCTGGCTGACCAACATGATCACAATACTCATCCTGGTCAACCACCTTGGTCTTTCTGGTTGATTATCTTGGACAGTTTAGCCATGTCGTTAGTCCAGCTAGACCAGCAATCTCAAAAACATATCTTAGGATGGTCAAGGTTCATTTGACTTTGATGAACTAGCTGTTCTATTGGCATGACCAGCTCCACCAAACTGGTTTACTTGATTGGTACAGCTGGTTATCAATTTGGTAAATCTATTTGACCTGTTGTACCAACTCAGGTTGGTCATTCTTTCTGGTGGACCAGCATGGTTAGGCCAATAACTCATGTCGTTCAACCAACTTGGTGATAATTCTTGACTAGTCAGTTGTCAACATGCCTGTTCATGCTACTTAACCACCTTGATCATGGTTGAATAGCCTGAACAGGTGGGTAGACTATCTAAAAAAACGAAAAATGCATTCTAAAAAAGAAATGCATATTCTATGCTAGTCAAAAAGTTCATCAACCAACTTAACCTTCTTGATGCTTTTTTCATTTAGTGAGCTTTTATTTTATACACGTGTTTCCACCTTTAAACAGTATTACACAGTGCCTAATACTGAGAACTAACAATGAGAACTGCTTATGTTGGCCGACTAGGGAGGTTGTAGAGCAGCAAATTAGCTATAAATACTTTTAGTAATTGTTTATTAAATGTGTCTAAGAGGTGGGGGCTCCGAGTGGTCCAATGGGCTAAGGCAATCAAAAACTATGATCAGGAGATTGCTGGTTCGAATCCTGTTCATGTAGCTTGCCTTCGTCTATTGGCCTTGCTCTCTCTGGGAGGGTAGAGCAGCAGCAGTTTAAAAAGAGGCGGTGGCTGGCTTCACATGTGTCTGAGGAGGCATGTGCTAGTCCTCACCCTCCTGGTATTGGGGCATCACTAGTGATAGGTGAAGTTCTAATGAGTGGGTTGAGTAATTGGCTGTTTAAATTGAAGGGAAAATGGGGAAAGAGGTTACTTGTTTTTTTAAATGCTTTTTTCATCTTATGTCTTATTTTTTTTACGTGTTCTGTGAGAAAACAGAAATTCTATAGGTTTGAAGTGCTTTAGTGCTTGAGCAGAGCTGGATAATTTGAGTCCATGAGCTCTTTATTATAAACTGCTAAAATCATGTTTATTTTCTTTTTTAATTTTAAAGCAAAATATATCTGTTGACTTAAGCAGTACTATCTTTCATTGGCCAGTTAGCTAATTTATACGCTAATTAATTAAGTAATAATGCATGCCATTCAACCAGCTTAACCAGATTGAGGTTGTTTGTTTTAGTGAGTTTTGTATCCTCATTTAAACATAATTAATTATGAGTGATTAAAGAGCACCTACTACTCGTGACATTGGGAACAGCTCATGATGGCAGAGTAGAGAGGTAGTAGAGCAGCAATTTAGCTATAAGGATTTTTATTAGATGTTCAGTAAATATGTTTAAGAGATTGCTGAGTTTTTAATGGCTTTTAGGCTTTTGTTTTTTCATATTTATAGATGTGTGTGAAAAGCGAATTTCATTTATATGAATTGTTAGTTGATATGATGCTTTTGATGATAATTCATGACATTTAACCAGCTTGAAGCTGTTTTATTTACTGAGCTTTTTTAAACAGTATTAATTGTAAATGTTTAAAGAGTGCCTGCTACTGGTGACATTGGGAACAGCTCATGATGGCAAAGTAGAGAGGTAGTAAAGCAGCAATTTAGCTATAAGGATTTTTATTATATAGTTGATAAATCTATTTAAGAGATTGCTGACTTTTCTAAATGTTTTTTTTTGTTATTTGTTTTTTATATTTTATTTTTTTTAGATGTGTTAAAAATGAATTTCATTAATATAAACTGTTAGTAGATATGATGCTTTTGTGCCTTATTTTATTTTAAATTAAAATATATCTGTTGACTAATTACAGGCATGATAATTCATGACATTTAACCAGCATGAGGCTGTTTTATTTACTTAGCTTTTTTTAACAGTATTAATTATAAATGCTTAAAGAGAGCCTACTATTGGTGGCATTGGGAACTGCTCATGTTGCCAGACTAGAGGGGTTATTGAGCAGCAAATTAGCTATAAACATTTTTATTAAATGTTTATTAAATGTGTTTAAGAGATTGCTGGCTTTTTAATGGCTTTTTATATACATTTTATATTTTAGTTGTACTGTGTAAGAAAAAAAATCAGTTAAATTTGTAAATTCATGCTTTGTGTCTTATTTGATTTTAAAACACCCCCTCTTTATAGTCATAATAATTATTTGACTGGCTTTATGAAAGCTGGGGCTTTTTTACCTGCTCAGGTGAATACAGTGTGTCTGTAATTTGTAATTAACAGTATTATATCTTTTAGCAGTGGATGGAGATACTGGGTTTTGTAATCACTGTATAAGTGTACCGAGACTGCGCTCTTGTGGCTAAAAGCTCTACAGTAAGAGATTCTTCAAATCAATTTAAATATTAGTTAATTTGTCACATACACAGTCAGACAAGATATTACTACCAGTTAAATTATTTTAACCCTTTCAGACCCAGATTACAATGGACATACTGTATTTTCTTTTTTTTTTTTTAAGTTTTGTTGCACATAAGACTACTGAAACCTGTTTTTAATCAGAATAGACTATAAAAGAGCCAAATAAAAAACAACTACAAGCCAAAGAAACAATAGCTTATCCCCACCCACTGCACTGGAAAAAACATCACTAGAGCCAAAGAGGCAAATTAAAAGAACTTAAAACAGCTTGTTTTTTTTACTAATTGTATGTAATTTAGAACACTTTTTCCATGTTTATTTTAGTGTTTATGGATGGCTTGTGAACAAAAAGGTCAATATATATCTAAAATAAAATCTAAAATAAAAATGTTAAGACAAAAAAAAAATGTTACTTATATAGTTAAGTAAAGTTACTTAAAGTTATTAATATAAATTGTATATTATAATTTAAGAGTCTTCCTTTGTGAGCATTAATATTATACATTTAATATTAATTAAATTATAATAATTATAAATTATATATAACACATAATTCAGGTCTGAAAAGGTTTAAATGAGTGTTCGGTCATGCAGAAAATCAAGTTAAACATATAGATTAAATAATTAAAATAAAAATGTTCTAAATAAGTACTTCAAAGGTTTAAGAGAATATATTTTTAATTGACTCTAATCCAGAATATATACTGATGACAGTTTAAATATGCCTTAAACCTGACCAAGCAAGATCATATATTTTATTTTATTTAATTTCACTAAAGGACCTTAAATTCTTACCTTCTTGTGGAAAATATCTTAACAAAAATCAGCAGCACCTTTTATATAATTTATTAAAATAGTATTTATTTCTTACCTTCTTGTAGAAAATACCTTCAACAAAAACGCTTTAATATTGACTGTATAATTAGAGCTATTTTAACTTATGGTAGTTGTGCCCGCATTTACGTGTTCTAATCGTTTATTCTCAGTATTCTGATTTACTTCTATCACTTCTATCTCTCCTAAAATGTGCATTATGAAGAGAATTAAAGATCTAATCTGATGATTATTTTAGTTCTTCTTCCACTCGTTCAGGATGGAAGCTGAGGAGATTAGCGTTAGCTAACTAGCCCAGTTCCATGTTTACACTGTAGGAGGAGAGAAATCCCGTCAGAAAGTTGAAATGATGTTTTGTAAGCTTTGTGTAAAGCGGTCAGCAGTTCACAGCGCGGTTCTGACAGACTTTTAGTGGTTAATATTTACAGAAAACTCTCTAAATCACTCACATTTCCTCCATTACTGCTGTCCTGTCAGGAGCTGCGAGTTCGGTTGCTGAGCAACGGCGCCGCTTTTCTCTCCATATAAGATCAGCTCACTCAAACACACCTGCCTGAAATGCCTCACCTGTTCTACAGAGTTTATGGGGAAGAATTCCTCACACTAAATCACTGCAGAACGCTAGAGGGAGCCCGCGAGAGAGACAAGAATGAATGGGGGTGAATGGAGCTAAACGGCTAAAAACACAAATTAAACATAGCAACTCTACACTTAACTCGAATATTCATTTAATTTTACAAAGTAAAATGATGTATTTCGATAAAAGCAAAGAAAATTTTAAAATTTGTGAGTGTTTTTACACTAAACGAGCAGTTTTAAGCAGTAAAGACGCTAGCATTGCTGCTACTGTGAGCTGATTGACTAGTTGCTTAATATTAAAGCATTTCTGTTAAGGTAGTTTAACATTTTAACTTTTAAATTCATCACCAGAGACCATTAAAAGTAGCATTTAAGACAAAATCCAAAACTAGTAGGTGAAAGTGTGTTTATATTCAACATTAAATAGAATCTATACATATTTATATTTATTTTCTGTTTGACTGGACAGTTTTAAATATATTTGTCTGCTTATTAATTACACAGTGTCTGACTGTGCATGTAACAAATTAACTTTAAATCATATTTGATCTGATTTAAAGAATCTCTTAATGTAGAGCTTTTAGCCACAAGAGGGCAGTCTCTGTACACTTAAACCTTGATTACAAAAACCCAGTATCTCCATTCACTGCTATAATAAATATATAATAATGTTACTTACTAATTACCCCTTTATCAGACACACTTCATTCATCTCATCAGGTAAAGCCCCAACTTTTATTTAGCAGTGGCATTAATTATAATGACTGTAGTTAGGGTCATTTCATTGGAACATCAATAAACTCTCACAACTTTGCCATGAACACATGATTAGTATTAATATACAGTACTTTGTTGTTATACATGAATCAGTTAAAGATAAAGTTTGGAGATTGGAGCCACTTGAAGGGACAAGAATACATATGGGAAATTATATTTTACATTTATATTATTTTAAATTAATAATTTAATTAGCTTTGATAATGGTCTAAATACAATAAATAAACAAGAAAAGTAAGGAATAAATGCATTATGCATTTAGCTTAGTTGTACATCAGTTTGTGAAGGTGTGCTCTTTCTTTTTCTAACCATTTGGGCTTTAGGACATTTTATTAAAAATAATGAACATGACCTTCCTCTATGCACCAGTATATGAACCATAACATTAAAAACACTTAACTACTTTTAGACATGGTCTGCCTAATATATTCCAGCCCTTATAATATATCCTGTGCCATTAAAACGAGGTCATCCATGCATTTCACTTCCTTTGTCAGTGGTTTTAATGTTATGGCTACTCAATATCTATTGGTATTGCTGTTATTAGCCACCAATTATACTGAAAGATTTTAGAGTCAGATGTTCCTCTTTGTCTTTTGCCATGAAGCAGCAACTTCTAAAGGCATCTTGCATAATAATTCTTAAATAGGCTGATGATATGATGATAAGAACATACAGAAAGTGTTGCACTATAAATCTACTGATTGTTTCATTGTTTATTTGCTGTTCACACAGTAAGAACTGAGGAGACTCATATTAACCAGGTAATAATAATTCATTGTGATTTATATGTACGCTACATTGGTACAGATGCTAAGCTTTATAACTTTATACTGAGTGCGATTTCTATCTGCTGTGTTGAGGCCTGTTCTAGCCTCTGCTTCTCCCACGCTCTAAATTTAAATCAGGCTACGTCTGCGCTCCACACACACAGTGACATCAGTGCAAAACTAAAAACATGATAGCTTCTACTTGGAAACACAGATTGAACCATTACTGCAGCTCTCTGGAAGGACACGCCCACTTTCATCTTCATCTTCCTCAGTCACTGATGAAGATAAGGATGATGATAATGATGATTTTCAGGTTTTAGTGCTCATCATCACTGGAGAATCTGAATAGAGTCCTTTTCACCTCTGACCCATAAGAGTGGGTGAGCTGTAGTGTGGTTTTAGCGTTGACTCTCAGCACCTGGCCGGCCTTATCTGATCATCTAGAGAGACGTGGTTGAAGTAGATCAGGTATAAAATAAGATGTAGTGTGAGAAAGGGGGCAGAAGTCACTGACACTGACCGTACCCAACGACGACATCTTAACCACATCCCGCCTGCCAGTTTAAACTGGTGAAGCTCCTCCAGTTCTCTGCATTCGTCCTCTGGGTTCAGGAGATGATCATCGCTTGATGAAGGTAGGAGAACTCTCTCAGTGCTTTTAGATTTAGTACAGAGTCAGGACTTTAGATTAATGCACTTTATTCACCGATATTGTCTTTTAAAAATCAGTTTCTATCAGATTCATGATGTTCATTAAATTTCTTCTTAAGATCAGTTGGTGATTAAGGCCTAAAGAGTGTAGAAATGAACTGGGTTAAGAAGTGGAGTTGGACTGTTGGTCTCCAGTGGAAGTTTCTACTATAAAACATTAAGTTAGATACTCTGGTAGATAAGAGCTCATATGGAGAGCAGGACAGACCCACCTGAACACACTCTGTACATTCAGCTTCACTCATAGCGGGATTAATGGAGACACACTGAGGGGCTGATTGTGCTGCTGAATAGAGTGTAGACTGTTGGTAGGTGGATGCTGTACTATTGAGGTAGATGATGTGTGGTTGCTATGATGTTAAGGTGGTTGTTATGATGTTAAAGGTGGTTGTTATAATACTGCTAGTTGTGTATCTTGAAATTCTGTTTGGTTTTAAGTGCACATACACACACACACACACACACACACACACACACACACACACTGTCTCTCTCTCTCTCACACACACACAGTCTGTCTCACACACACACTCTCACACACTCTCTATCTCTCTCTCTTTCACACACACACACACTGTTAAAAAAGTGTAAAAAAACAGTAATTTTCTGGCAGCAGGGGGACGCCAGAATATGTCTGCAAAAAAAAAACTGAAAAATACTGTCACATTTAAAAAAGATATAAATCTTAAAAAAAAGTTCTTGTATTTACTATAATTAACAACTATTCCTGTCATTTTACGAGAACTTATCCTGTATTTACATGAAGTCTTTAACTTTCAACAGATTTTAAATCTTAAAAAAGTATCATACTCTATATAAAACAGAATAATTATTAATTTTACAAGAATGAAAATGTTAAATTACATATATCTTGAAGTAAATTTAAATAAATGTACAATAATTTGTCAATAAGGGTCTTTTTTCTTTACATTTAAAGATAAATAACATTTTTTCAACAAAAGGAATCTCATTTATTTGTCTTTTAACTCACAAGCTATCTGAGCCATGTATTTAACATGTATTTTAATCAACATACACTGTGGCAATCATCTAGAAAAAGCAATGTTAGACTGCACTATCTTCAGAAGCTCTTGTTTAACAGAGAAGCTGAAAATGGCGGAATGTGGATTTATAGAACTATAGATTACAGTGAGGCTGATTAAAATGTTAAAATATTAAACTTTTAATTGACTTCTTCTGTTGGTTCATTTGAATTAAAAACATCACAGACACGCCAACAGGCGGTAAGCTGAGAGATCCTGCACAGAAACATGAGTTAAAGAAAAGTGCCAGTGGACGAGTACCTCTATAAAAGGGGCCACGGCAACCATAAAAACTAATGTAAAAAATATAAAACTACTTTACTGCTCTGTATTTACACCACAGTCTGCGTTTATACATCAGTAAGTGTTTTTACGCTGAAACCCCATAAATTAACATTCAACCCCCTTAAAAAATTGTACAGTTGAGTTTAAAAACAGGGATTTTTGTCATTTAAATTTACAGATTTCAACTGTGCTTTTACAGAGGATTTATTGAAACAGATGTTTTTACAGTGATTTTCAGGTATATTCTTTTTTTAACATAAAACACATATTTTTTTTTCTACTGTTATTTTTGGTTAAAAAAAATGTTTTTTTTTTTTACAGCGCACCCACAAACTCTCTCACACACACACACCCTCTCTCTCTCTCTCTCTCTCTCACACACACACACACTCTCTCACATGTACACAAACTCTCTCATACACACTAAGAAAAATAAGTACAGATTTGTACTTAAAGGAGTACAGAGCTTTTCGCTGGGGCTGTACCTTTTATTGAGGTACAAAAAAGTACCTTTAAATAAAAAGTTAATTTTTGTAACCATGTTTTTTGTGCCAGTAAAGATTATAAATTTTATAAACATTATCATCAACTAAATATGTGTCAAGAACTTAATGATCCGTAATTTACTGGCTTTCAAAAAACATGTGCAATTAAAATAAATATTGTTTATTAGTGCAGTGATACAGAATACTGAATGTACCTTTTGTCTGCAGGTTAAATGGTACAAATTTGTACTTATTGCTGTTAGGATAGACTATGTACTTCAGAGGGAACAAATCTGACCCTGTAAAGACCAGTATTGTACCTTTGAGGGTACAATTATTAAGAGTGTACCTCTGAGTACAAAAAAGTACTCATATCGTACCTCTGTTTTTTAGAGTGTAGTGTGTATGGTAGGGTAATTAACGGTAATTAACGTTATTAACAGTGTGTTTCTTGTGAAAAACATATTTTTTAATGAAATTTGTGTGTTTTAGAGCTGCAGTTTGAGGGTAAAGCAGGAATCGTGTTTGTAGTTTAGCAGAACTGTTTTAGGGGTAAATGAGTTATATGTTGTGGTCATTGTGTCTCAAGTACCGATACTTGTGTTTAAACAATGGAGAAAAACTGTAAACTGAAAGAGTGTTAGGAAGAGGGAGGTGTGTGATTGAATTAGACAGTCTGTCGGAGAGAGGGGGTTTAATTGGTTCAGTTAATCTGAAATAGAGTGGGCAGAGGGAGGTGTGTGATTGGCCGAGATAATCTATCAAAGAGGGGTTTGATTGGTGGAGTCAATCTAAAAGGGAATCTGTGATTAATTATCTGATTATACAATATTTGCTGTATGTATGATAAAACAGTATAAAAATAAACAAAAACATAAACTGCTCTTATTACCTGTTGTGTTTATAGACTTTGCAATGATGATGTCATTCCAAATAACTCCGCCCATTCTCATTGTTCTTCTCATAGTTAATGGTGAGTCTTTGTTCATTCTGAGACATTTCTACACAAAACTTTAAATTATTTAAAAATGTGACTTTACTGTGCGCACTGTGCCATGCTGTGTGTGTGTGTGTGTTTATCAGTTTGTGTACAGTGTGTTGATTTCTGCTTCTCTGCAGCTCCTCCTCCACTCTACTGCAAGATCTGTGAAGCTTCTCACTTTCTGTTTTTAGCTCCAAATGATCTCAGCTTATTGCAGCTGATTATTCCACACTCAGCTGAAATGAACAGGTTTAGAAATGAGCTGAAGTGAAACTTTCTGCAGCATTTTTACTGACTGACCCCCACAGACTCATCATTTACTCTCTTCTGGATTCTGTGTTGCAGGAGTTGGAGCTCAGTATGAGTGGAGTGTGATTTACAGCCCTAAATCTATCTGTGCTCTAAACGGGTCTACAGTGATCATGGGCTGCACTTACTCATATCCAGAGGGTCACACAGTCAAAACAGCTTTCTGGACAAAATCCCTGTACCCAGGTGCAGGTGTAGAACCTCCTGATCTGTTAGATGATCCAGAGTACAGAGACAGGGCTCAGTACCTCGGAGATAAACAACACGACTGCAGCCTCAGCCTGAGAGATGTGAGAGAAAGCGACCAGAGTAAATACTACTTCAGATTTATAACAGATAAAGGAGTAAAGTATCAGGGTACAGATGGAGTGTATCTTTCAGTAACAGGTAAGCTCCATCTGCAGAAATAACACACTGTACTTCATTCACTGCTGAACAGGATTCCTCCAGCAGTTCTGTAATATAATCACATCAGTCCTTCAAACCACACCTGAAGAACACTGCTTAGAACTGCAGAACCAGAATCCACACAGCATTTCAGAGTAAGAGTGCTGATCTAGGATCAGTTTCTGGGACTGAGATCTTCATAAACAGGATTAAAAACTGTATTTAAAAAAAATGTATGGCTCTACAATAATATCACAATATTTTAGGGTATTTTTTGGGATAACAATATTCTTGACCATGTGGCAAAACACAGAATATTTTAATACTTTAATTAATTTAATATACTACCATAAAACTATAGAATATACACTTTTATATCATCTAACAGTTTTAAACATTCAGTAATCTGTAAACGTTTCTCACTTTTTTGTTATTGTAACATAAAATTGTCATGATTAATTAAAATAAAATTATGATTAGTCAATCAATCATCCTTTATTATGACTCGGAAGTACATTGTGGTCAAACCTTATTTTCAGTGTAGCCGAGCATTTACTAAAACAGGGATTGACATGACAAAGAAAATAATAACTAAATTCAATCATTTTAAAATAACAGTAAATAAAATATGAAAATGGATAAAAATAAAAAAGATGAAAATAAAAACAATAATTATAACAAAACTTGGTATAATTGATGAGAAATTAAGATCAAAAGAAATAAGATTAATTCAACAAAAAATAGTTAAAATTAAGCTTAAACTAACTTTTACATAGTGCTATAAAAATACAAATAAATAAATGAACTTAAAAAATAAAATCAATAATAATAATAAAATAATAGTAATAATAAAAGAAAATCAAAATAAGTTAAAAAGCAATAATACAAAACTAAAAAAAAAAAAAAGAAATAAGGAAAGAAATAAAAAGGAAATAAATCCCTAAGAGGAGAACTAAAAGTTAAGAATAAATAAGATTAAGTAAAACAGGTACAGGCTGTCTGAAGGTGGTTAGATATTAAAAGTTTAAATGATTTAGTGACACCAGTGAGCTTTAGTGAGTGTTAGAGTTTCCTGTAGTGAATTCCAGCTCACTGGTGCTCTGTAGCTAAAAGCTGATTTTCCCAGTTCACTAAAAACATTTGGAACCTGGCAGCTGATCCAATTACTAGAGCGAGTCAGATAATCACTGTTCTTTATATTCATCAATGAAGTGATGTGTTCTGGCAAATGACTGGAATAATAATAATAATAATAATAATAATAATAATATTATTGTGTATATACAATAGATCAAAATCCATTTTCTTATTTTACCATTTTCTTTTTAAACCAATTTAAAAGTTTTTAACGCTTTCACATCTTTTACAAACATGATTCTGACTCTACCCAAAGATTCCCTTGTAGCAATTCCCTTTAATCAGCTAATGTGAGGATGATACAGTAGAAGTGTGTTATCTCTTGTTGGCAGGTCTCCAGGTGGAGGGTCCTGAGAGAGTGATGGAGGGAGATAAAGTCACTCTCACATGTAAAACTACCTGCAGACTGACTGACAGACCATCATTCACCTGGTACAGAAATGGAGCTGCTATATCCTCCAGTACTGAACAGCTCTACCTGCATTCGGTCAGCAGGGAGGTTGCAGGCAGGTATAGCTGTGGTGTGGATCTGAACCTTCACTCTACTGTGGTCACTCTTAATGATTTATGTAAGTATTAATTAACTTAGAGAACAGTAAAAATTTTACCATATTTAACAGGAAGTAGATCTGAGCTAAGATCAGCTTTACAATAATCTAGAGCCGCTTCTGAGAAGTATAAAGAGTCTAGAATTGAAATTAATGATCAGGTCTGAGCTGATTTACACAGTGCACTGTCCTCTGTTTTCTGTTTACTCTAGATCTGAAGGTGGAGGTTCCTGAGGAAGTGATGGAGGGAGATGAAGTCACTCTCACATGTAAACCAAGCCTCACTCTGACTTCCACAACTACATTCACCTGGTACAGAAATAAATCTCCTTTATCCTCCAGAACTGAACAGCTCTACCTGCAGTCGGTCAGCAGGGAGGATGCAGGCAGGTATAGCTGTGCTGTACTGGATCAGAACCTTCAGTCTCCTGAGGTCTCTCTTAATGTCAGATGTAAGTACAGATTCTGGATTCATGCTGAACTAATTGTGGTCTAATAAAACCCAAAGCTACTGCAGCTTCAGTAACTTCATTAATCTTTATTTAATCTGTAATAAATAAGTAAAATAATCCTATGAATATGGTATCTGTTTAGTGTCACCATGATTTCCTGACTGTTTTAGTAAAAACACACTTTTACTGTAAAACTGGTAAAAATCTTAATTGCAGTACTGGAGATTCACGGTACTGTCATACTTTTGGTTTATCTAAAGTGATGAGAAGTTTTAAATGGCAGTAATTCTGAGTTATTTGGTGAAATGAATTGTGAAAATATTATAGCAGTACAGTAATCTTCATGCCAAAGTTAATGTAGGATATCTGCAATAAAGCACTATATTCTTTAACAGCTAATTAAAATAGAAAATACTTTAAATCAAACTGATTTGTATAAGTAAATCTGGTAGCAGGCTCAGTAGGTGCAATTCCTGTCTTTTTACCTCTAGATCCTCCAAAGAGCGTCTCAGTGTCCATCAGTCCCTCTGGTAAAATAGTAGAGGGCAGTTCAGTGACTCTGACCTGCAGCAGTGATGGAAACCCACCTGTGGAATATACCTGGTATAAAGGATCATCATCAGTAGCAACAGGAAAGACCTTCACACTGAAGAAGATCAGCTCTGTGAACAGTGGAGAATACAAGTGTAGATCCAGTAATAAACATGGAGAGAAATACTCTGATACTGTAACTCTGAATGTTCTGTGTGAGTTCTTCTTTACTTGTTTCTCTTAATGATTCTGTTTTCTATACCAGCTTTACTTCTAGTGTCTAACAGTCTGTGATTATACTCTCACTGCTGCTGTTCTCTGTTTTCTAGATCCGCCAAAGAACATCTCAGTGTCCATCAGTCCCTCTGGTGAAATAGTGGAGGGCAGTTCAGTGAATCTGACCTGCAGCAGTGATGGAAACCCACCTGTACAGAAATACACCTGGTTTAAAGATGGTGGAAGCTCACCTGTAGGATCTGGACACAGTTACAGCTTTACTTTGGACTCTAAAAGCAGTGGTCAGTACTACTGTGAGGCTCAGAATGAACACGGATCTAAAATATCAGAAGCAGTGCTGCTTAGTTTTAAAGGTATGATTGACAGAGAACTACTAAAACATACAGTGTCATAATCATAGGTATAAAATGTATAACAGTAATGATTGTTTCTTACACAGGGAATTCGAGTGTTACTCTGTATATCATTGGTGGAGTCGTGGTCGGGTTTGTAGGCTTGATCCTCGTTCTTTTAATTTTGTTTATAAGGTGAGTACATGTTTTCTTGTATATTTTTTGTCAGCGTTCCTTCATGTAGTGATAAACTTCTTTTCTGAAAGCAGGAAGAAGAAGAACAAGAGGAGAAAGGAGGAGGAACACGGCGACCAGGTGAGCTGTTAAAGACTGCTGTTGGAGTGAAGCTGTAGTGTTTCTCTGATCTGACTGAGATCCTGAAGGGTTTGTTTCTGATCTGTTGAGTTGATTCAGTGGGTTAGAGCAGGGTAAACCCTCCACTCTGCAGTGTAGAGGAACTCCAGCAGCTGGAGTTATTACAGATCTTCACCTGTAGATGGCAGTACTGATCTAAGACCTGTGTGTAGAGAAGCACAGGTGTAGAGTAGAGCTCTGTCCAAGGTGCTGATATTAAGCAGACTTAATGAAGAACAGATCAGAAGAACTAGGCTTTGGTTAAAGGATGATATTCTGATTAATATTCTGATTTAATGAAGGAGTTAATTTATTTTGTTCTGTGTTTAAACTGTTTCTGTTCTCTAACCCTCCTCTCTCCAGAACACTGACCCTAATGCTCAGGACGACACGTACACAGCTCTTAACCCCATGTCCAGATCCTCTAACGATGTTTACGACACACTTAATGCAGTAAGACAGACCGTTCCTTCCTCTGAGCTCTGAATCTGTTGTAGCTCCTGGAATCTTGTTGTTGAGGAGAGCTGTGTTAATTCTTACCCCATAGGTGGAGTTAAGTGTGACAGCATTTTAAGTGTAAAATATTCTGTTTTGTTTTAGATTCACATGAAGGAGAAATATCTTTTCTCGTTGTTTACAACTGAATTAAACTAACCCCCTGGTGTGGAGGCTGGTCTTTAGTCTGATTGGCTCTCACTCTGAGCGTTTATGTGATTTTAATCCGGGCTTTAACACCATAGACTGTATATAAATATGGACAGCAGACAGGGGTTGAAAAGTGAAGGCACTACGTCTCTAACGCCCTCTGGTGGCTGGCTCCAGTACAAATTTTAACCCTGCCTATTTCCATTCAACTGAATGAGAGATGGAGGTATCTTTAATCTAAAATTACACATACAAGTTTTTTTTTTTAAGTTGGGTTCTTTACATTCTGCAATTCTCCTGTGTTAATAACCCCCAGTGTTTTTCTTTACAGTTAATACGTTTTATAGGAGTTATTCTGTGATATTCAAAGGGGTGTGGTGTGTGGTGATTGACAGCTGAGAGCAGGTTGATTGACAGGTCGCCTGAGAGCGTGAACGCGCACCGCCATTGTGGCTCAGTCGCGGAGCTCACTGTCAGATCTTTCTGACATTCGGATTATAAAAAATAAAAATGACATTTCTGAAATAAATCAATGGCTTGTCCAGCAGTTAACTGTTGTAACAGAGCCTCTGGGAAACGTTCTCTGCAGTTTTTACTGTAAGTGGATAATTTCCCTCCATCAATTCATTAGTATTTATACTTTGTTCTTCTTCCTAATTTTAGTATCTAGGTTAGGTTTTTAACCCAGCGTTAGCTACTTAACGCTGACTAACTAGTTACCTAGGTTAGCCAGCTCAGGTTAGCTAAGTTAAGTAACTTGTTCTGTGAAAATGATGGTAAAACGTAAAAAGTAATTGAGGGGGAGGGCGGGGCTTGGGCAGTCACATGGCCCTGCCTTCAACCTCTGCTGCGCCAGTTCTGACTCAGTTCTGATTTGCTTCAATTTCTGCCATATTTTGGCTTCAAAACTCCTAAATGCGAGTGAATGGGGACGTCCTGTCCATACTTATATACAGTCTATGTTTATCACAGACACCAAGAGGGAGATTCAGATAAAACAGGAGGGAATTCTGGGACTTAAACACACAATGTATCTTTAGTTAATCAGTGAAAACTCAATCTGTTTCTGTTCTCTAACCCTCCTTTCTCTCCAGAACACTGACCCTTATGCTCAGGACGACACGTACACAGCTCTTAACCCCATGGCCAGGTCCTTTAACGATGTGTACGACACACTTGCAGTAAGTAGATCTAGATCTTCAATAACTCAGATTCAGAAAGAATTCCTACAAACTCTAATAGTCTTCATTTCTGCTTCATTCTGTCTTTCCCTCAAACAGACTGTTCATTCCAGTCCTTCTGATGATGTGTACACAGCTCTGGATCCTCAGAGCAGATCACCTGAGTACCAAACTCTAGCAGTGACTAAATTCACTTAACTGGAACAACTTGTTGGAGATCACCAGTTCAAATCCAGGACTGGGAGTCCAAACCTGCAGACACTTCCCCAAACCCCTTTACTTTATAGTCCAGCATGTTGATCCACAGTGTAGCACACTGAGAAAGAAAAGAGATTATGGGGGTTTGCAGTGATTTACTGGGTAGAAAATGTAAAAGATAAATTAAGTAGCTTTAAGAGCTTTTAGAGTTCATCTTTTAGAGATCCTGCTTTGGACATCTTCTTTCTCTAATGTATTTCATTAATATTAATGTTAATACAATTATCAGTTATATATAATAAATAACTTACAAATCAGAAATCATTTCTTTTAAATATTCTCTTTCTTATTATTTTTAGTGTGATCAGTGTGTGTAGATGTGTTAAGAGTTGTTAATCTAAAATGTAGTGTTAAAGTTGTTTTCTTTTAGTGTTTTAGTATTTTTTTTATTTACTATTTTAACCAGAAACTTATATCTGTAGTGTAACGCGGGACCAGACGGGAGGCGGACGTAAAAGCGGGTAAGACAAGATTTATTAAACAAATAAGCAAATAAACAAGTAAACATAGAACAGAGAAGAAAACCAAAACAAGCGAGGGGTAACAATAACAAACGAGAGATAAACTAACAAACAAACAGTAAGAACAACAAAAGCAAAGCTAGACTGATAATAACTAAACAGGGCAGAGGATATACACGAGGATAAATATGTAAACAAAGTAAACAAAGAAACAAACAGGAAAATAAACGTAACTAGAAATAACGTGACCGATAAATAAACAAGAGCGAGTAAATAAGAAAACAATGACGTGGAGAAAGCAATAACGTGACGTGACAGACAACGGGGGAAGGTGCAAAGACCGACCGAGACAAAGTGGCAGAGGAGGGCTATTTATAGTAACATGTAACACACAAGAATAGGAAACACCTGGGGAAGGGGCGGAGCTACAAATGAGAAACAGGTGGAAAAGTACTGAGACGGGAGACACAGGGGAGCACAGGTCACGTGGGGAAGACACACAGACACGAGACGAGGCCAAGACGTGACATGTAGTAGTTTTACTAATATTATACAATAACATGTATGTATGTTTATGTTTTTCTTTTTTAATTTTTTTTTTGTAAACCTTAGGGAAAAATCAATTTACAATTTTATCCTGATGCAAAATATTTTGCTTAATAATTTCACTTGGAAATTTATGTTTTTGAGTTTTAATTTGACATTGCGCATTTTAATTATTTCACCAATACTAATAATATATATTTTTTTCTTTTTGAACAGTGAGGTTGAAATAAAATGTTTAAATAAAATGTTATTATTATTATTATTATTAGTAGTAGTAGTAGTAGTAGTACAAAATATTATTAAAAAGGGTATTTTTGTTATTTTTTTATTAGTTGTACATTTTAAATTTATCTGTTAAGCAATATATACTTATATAGACTTCTATACATTGGTCATATTATGTTTATGGTTATATTATCCTTGTGATTTTGAATTTGTAATTTTTTTTATGTAAGTGTTATTATCTACTGTAGGAACAATCTGGTTTACATAAATAAAGACATTGTTCATTTTCACCAGGAGTCTTTCTTTAAGAAGTGAAGAACATCTCTCTCTCTCTCTCTTATGGTGTTCCCCAGGGCTCAGTTCTTGGGTCTTTTACTTTTCAGTATAAACATTAACACTGGTGAATAGAATTAAACAGCACGGCCTTACAGGCGATACAAAGCAATGTATACTAGGGGTGTGCCATAACGTAACGTACGTGATAATATCGCCAATATTTTTGAATATCGTGAACGATATTATTCTGTGACATATTGTACCATATCGCCCACCCCTAATTATCACATCAAGGTACTACATTTTTTACTGTTTTAGCAAAAGAAATAAATTACACTTTTCTTATTTCCCATTATATATCTACTAGAGACAGATTATATCTCTTCAGTATCATTTATTTTACTTTAATCCTGGATATATGGAGATATATGAAGTGCATTCTGGATCACCGACTTCTGTTGCAAATCTAATAACATTATTTTTTAGTATCTCAGTTTGGGGTGTGCTTATCATATCGTACACAATAATAAAATATAATATTTATTTTGTTGCAGTAGTGTATTCTTGAACTTTTTTTACCATATCGCCAAGAGTATCATTATCGCAAAAATATCATGATATTATTTTAGGGCCATGTCACCCACCCCTGAAATATACAATAATGCATTAGATCAGAACCTCAGTGAGGAATCATTTAATACTCATATTAAATTATTTAGATTAGATTAGTTCAGCAGGACATCTAGATTAGATTAGTGGAAAATCTCACCCAAGAATCTACAAGTTCCCTACAGACACATTTAATTCATTAATTACTGAAACAGAGACAGTGCTGTTCATTAATAACTGAAATATGAGCCGGCAGAAGAGGAAGATGATGAAGAGTCAGGTGATTCACTACAGAGCTCCAGATATCAGTCAGTCAGTGATGGTCTGATGGACAGTCTGCATGTAATTATAACTACAGTCCTCTAGAGGGCAGCATCAACCAACCGTACGTCACAACCCAGCTCTGAAATCATCACTACAGCGACCAATCAGAACAGAACAACAGAAAAAAGGAGAAGCAGACAGAAAGAGAGAACAGTAGAAGCAGAAGAGCTTCATACTCTATATGGACAAAAGTAATGGGACACCTGCTGTTAAACTGTATCTTCTGAAATAAAGATATTTAAAAATAGTTTATGCTGCTTTTGATGGAGTAACTGTCTTTACTGTCCAGAGAAGACACGCCCACCTCCGCCTTCATCTTCCTCAGTCACTGATGAAGATGAAGTTTATGATAATTAGGATGATGATGATATGGGTGAAGAAGAAGATGATGATGATTAGGATGAGGAAGATGATTAGAATGAGGAGGATGATGATGGTTAGGATAAGGAGGAGGGTGATTAGAATGAGGTTAATGAAGGTGATAAGGGTGAGAAAGATGATTAGGATGAGGATGATGAAGATGATGATTAGGATGAGGAGGATAATTAGGTTGAGGAAGATGAGGAGAAGGATGATCATGATTAGGGTGAGGAGGATAATGATTAGAATGAGGACGATAATTAGAATGCAGAGGATGATGATTAAGATGAGGATGATGAGAATGTGGACGATGATAATGATAGGGAGGGTGATGGCGATGATGATTAGGACGATGATGATAAGGAGGATGATGTTGATAAGGGTGAAAAAGAGAATGATAATAATGATTAGGGTAAGGAAGATGATAATTAGGTTAAGGAGGATGATGATAAGGGTAAAGAAGAGGGTGATGATTAGGATGAGGAAGATAATGATTAGGATGATAAGGGTGAGAAAGATGATGATTAGAAGGAGGAGGATGATGACAGGAAAAGAAGGAGGAGAATGATGATTAGAATGAGGCTGATGAAGATGATAAGGGTGAGGATAAGGATAATGAGGATTAGTGTGAGGAAGATAATGATTAGAATGAGAAAGAGGATGAGGATAATTACGATGATGAAGATGATGATAAGGGTGAGGAGGAGGATAATTAGGATGAGGAAGATGATGATATTGATGAAGACAAGGATGATAATGATGAGGAGCACAATTGCGATGATGAACAGAATAGAGGACGGTGCAGTTTTCAGTGCTCATAATCACTGGAGAATCTGAAGAGGGTCATTATCACCTCTGACCCATAAGAGTGTGTGAGCTGTAGTGTGTTTTTGAACTGGCCGGCCTTATCTGATCATCTAGAGAGACGTAGTCGGAGTAGACCAGTGATAAAAAAAGAAGGCAGAAGTCACTGACACTGACCGTACCCAACGATGTCATCTTAACCACATCCCGCCTGCCAGTTTAAACTGGTGAAGCTCCTCCAGTTCTCTGCATTCGTCCTCTGGGTTCAGGAGATGATCGTCGCTTGATGAAGGTAGGAGAACTCTCTCAGTGCTTTTAGATTTAGTACAGAGTCAGGAATTTAGATTAATGCACTTTATTCACCGATATTGTCTTTTAAAAATCAGTTTCTATCAGATTCATGATGTTTATTAAATGTCTTCTTAAGATCAGTTGGTGATTAAGGCCTAAAGAGTGTAGAAATGAACTGGGTTAAGAAGTGGAGTTGGACTGTTGGTCTCCAGTGGAAGTTTCTACTATAAAATATTAATTTAGATACTCTGTGTATTTATTGTGCTGCTCTTGTGCTACTGACTAGAGTGTAGGATGTTGGTTGGTGGATGCTGTTGAAGGTAACAGTTGTGTGGTTGCTATGATCGCATAGGTGGCTACTAGAATGCTGCTAGGTGTTTATCTTTTTCTCAAGATGCATCACAGTATCTGGAAGAGAACATTAACCTATTGGCACCATGCCTAATGCCAAGCACTAGAGGGTTAAACTCTCATTAGTGTATTGTTTTCTATTGTAGTGAACATTTATATACAATAACATTCATGACTTTATTCAAACATGGTGATATAAAGAGGGTACATGGTTAAAGTGAACTGTATAGATGAACTGTAAATGATCGGTTACACAGAAGGCCTAAAGGCCTGTACATTGCTTGCATCTCTATGGCAACATGACCAAACCCCCCCTGCCAAAGGTCTGTCTCAACAGTAGTGTGTATTCGTGTGGGATGTGGGTTATGGTGGGTTATGTTAGTGGGGGGAGGGGGGGGGCTCTATCCAGACTTCCTCTTTCTTCATGACTCTCTTCTACTCTCTCTTTCTCTCATTACTCTCTCTTCCTGTTTGTTAGCCTGTATGTCAATCATGCTCTTTCCCTTTTTCTACATTACTGACCAAGAAACAGCGCCACCTAAAGACAGCTGACTGTCTAACTTTTGTAATGTATTTGAAAATGTGTATCTGCTGGTGGAGTGGTGTGTGACAGCAAAGAACAGGACTGATGCAGTAAACAGCAAAACTGTGTGTGTGTGTGTGTGTGTGTGTGTGTGTGTAGTATATTGCAGTTGAAAACCTTAAGGCTGCTTCTAGTTCTAGATCGCCATCATTCAGGTGTGAAATACTTTATTATTTATGATATTCCAAATATATATTTATTTAAATTTAAAATTAAGGGCTCTGCTTTTCTGTCTGTTGGCTGTTTTAGCTGTTTTACTGTATTTGGAGATTATGGTTGTCATATCGAGAAGTTAATGTGCAATTATTTACTCAACACTGATTATGTTTGATTGGTTGAGTTAATCTAGAGTCTTTAAAGGGAGGCATTGGGATTGTGTTTAACTCACTGAGTTAATTTGAAAGAGAGCTGGGGAAGGGGTAGAGTTAATCTAGAAAAGATCTGGAATAGGGTGTGGTGATATTCTGAAAAAGAGCTGGGGAAGTGGTGGAGTTAATCTGGAAGAGAGCTGGGGAAGGGATGGAGTTAATCTGGAAGAGAGCTAGGGAAGGGGTGGAGATAATATGAATAAGAGCTAAGTAAAGGGTGGAGAAAATCTGGAAAAGAGCTGAGTAAGGGGTGGTGTTAATATGGAAGAGCGCTGGGGAAGGGGTGGTGTTAATCTGTAACAGAGCTAAAGAAGGGGTGGTGTTAATCTGTAAGAGAGATGGGAAAGGGGTGGTGTTAATCTGGAAGAGAGCTGGGGAAGGGGTGGTGTTAATCTGGAAGAGAGCTGGGAAAGGGATGGAGTTAATCTGGAAGAGAGCTAGGGAAGGGGTGGAGATAATATGAATAAGAGCTAAGTAGGGGTGGAGAAAATATGGAAAAAATCTGGAAAAGGGGTGGTGTTAATCTAGAAGAGCGCTGGGGATGGGGTGTTGCTAATTAAGAATAGAGCTGGGAAGAGTTGGAATTTAATCTAGAAGAGAGCTGTGGAGAGGGTAGTGTTAATCTAGAAGAGCCCTGGGGAAGGGGTGGTGTTAATTTAGAAGAGAGTTGGGGAGAGGGTGGTGTTAATCTAGGAAAGAGCTGGGGAAGGATTGGGATTTAATCTGGTAGAGCGCTGGGGATGGGGTGGTGTTAATCTGGCAGAGAGGGTGGTGTTAATCTGGAAGAGAGCTGGGGAAGGGGATATGATAATCTGGAAGAAAGATGATGAAGGGCAATATGAAAACAGAGCTAGAGAGGAGTTTGACTGGTTAAATCAAATCTAAAAGAGAGTTAGAAGTTAGGGAGGTACTTGATTGGTGGCTGATATATGGTGTTGATACTGTATTTGCAGTGTATGATAAATGGTGTATGGTATGGTAAATGTACAGTTTGCTTTAAAAAAAAAATCTAAAGAATTTCTCTCCCTGCTGTGTTTATAGATTTTGCAACAATGATGTCACTCGAATTAGTTCCGCCCCTTCTCATTGGTCTACGTATTGTTAATGGTGAGTCTTTGTTACATTATGGGATATTTCTGCACCATGCTTTAAAAATATTAAAAAATACGGCTTTCCTGTTCGCACTGTGCTCGGCTGTTCTCTGTCTATTTTTATGATTCTCAGCTCCTCCTCCACTCTACTGCAAGATCTGTGAAGCTTCTCACTTTCTGTTTTTAGCTCTAAATGATCTCAGCTTATTGCAGCTGATTATTCCACACTCAGCAGAAATGAACATGTTTAGAAATGAGCAGAAGTGAAACTTTCAGCAGCATTTTTACTGACTGACCCCCACAGACTCATCATTTACTCTCTTCTGGATTCTGTATTGCAGGAGTTGGAGCTCAGTCTGATTGGGGTGTGATTTACAGACCTAAATCTATCTGTGCTCTAAAGGGGTCTACAGTGATCATGGACTGCACTTACTCATATCCAGAGGGTCACACAGTCAAAACAGCTTTCTGGACAAAATCCCTGCCACCAGCTGCAGGTGTAGAACCTCCTGATCTGTTAAAGGAAGAACAGTACAAAAGCAGGGCTCAGTATATTGGAAATAAACAACACAACTGCAGCCTCAGCCTCAGAGATGTGAGAGAAAGCGACCAGAGTAATTGCTACTTCAGATTTATAACAGATAAAGAAGGAGGAAAGTATCAGGGTACAGATGGAGTGTATCTTTCAGTAACAGGTAAGCTCCATCAGCAGAAATAACACACTGTACTTCATTCACTGCAGAACAGGATTCCTCCAGCAGTTCTGTAATATAATCACATCAGTCCTTCAAACCACACCTGAAGAACACTGCTTAGAACTGGAGAACCAGAATCCACACAGCATTTCAAAGTAAGAGTGCTGATCTAGGGTCAGTTTCTGGGACTGAGATCTTCATAAACAGGACTGGATCTGATCCTAGATCAGTATTCTCACTGAATATCAGATCAGATTTAGCTGCATTCTAGTAAATTATCAGTGTTAATGAACTCCTGCTGATTAAGACTAAGCATTTAATCAGTGAGGATCTAATGTGAGGATGATACAGTAGAAGTGTGTTATCTCTTGTTGGCATGTCTACAGGTGGAGGGTCCTGAGAGAGTGATGGAGGGAGATAAAGTCACTCTCACATGTAAAACCACCTGCAGACTGACTGACAGTCCATCATTCACCTGGTACAGAAATGGAGCTGCTTTATCCTCCAGTACTGAACAACTCTACGTGCAGTCGGCCAGTAGGGAGAATAAAGACAGGTTTAGCTGTTCTGTACTGGATCAGAAACTTCACTCTCCTGAAGTCACTCTAAGTATTAATTACTTGTTGTTCCTAATTTAATACTAAAAAAACTTAGATATTTGTAATGTATTTGTATTACTCATCTTAATCTAATAATGCTTAACTCGATAAAATTCATTTGTTAAAATGAACCTTAAAATTCAACAGTACTACAGTTTTATTCACATCCTGTTAATGACAAATATCTAATATAAAGTTTCACATAGTTCTGCAGGAATTCACTTGTGAAGTGTAATGTGTTATTCTACCTCTAGATCGTCCAAAGAGCGTCTCAGTGTCCATCAGTCCCTCTGGTGAAATAGTGGAGGGCAGTTCAGTGACTCTGACCTGCAGCAGTGATGGAGACCCAACTGTTCAATGTAACTGGTTTAAAGGAAAATCATCAGTAACTAAAGGAGAGACCTTCACACTGAACAAGACCAGTTTTGTGAACAGTGGAGAATACAAGTGTAAATGCATTAATGAACATGGAGTAAAATACTCTGATAATATAACTCTGAATGTTTTGTGTGAGTAATTAATTGATTTTCAGTAACTGGAAACTCACTGTCATTTATCCTCATGAAACACTCACAGATCTCTCATTTATTCTGATATTTTCTGTTTTCTAGATCCTCCAAAGAGCGTCTCAGTGTCCATCAGTCCCTCTGGTGAAATAGTGGAGGGCAGTTCAGTGACTCTGACCTGCAGCAGTGATGGAAACCCACCTGTACAGAAATACACCTGGTTTAAAGATGGTGGAAGCTCACCTGTAGGATCTGGACACAGTTACAGCTTTACCTTGGACTCTGAAAGCAGTGGTCAGTACTACTGTGAGGCTCAGAATGAACACGGATCTAAAATATCAGAAACAGTGCTGCTTAGTTTCAAAGGTATTAATTGATTGCTCCTATTTGATACAACACTATTATCATAACATTAGTATTAAATTTGCGACAGTAAAGATTATTTCTTACATAGGGAATCCGAGTGTTACTCTGTATGTGATTGGTGGAGTCGTAGTCGGGGGTGTTGGCTTGATCCTCCTTCTTGTCATTTTTTTTTATAAGGTTAGTACATGTTCTATACTAGAGAGCACTGTACCTCATATATACTTTGGTAGAGGTTGCTCTTATTATAAGTATATTATAATGAACTTTTGATTGATAGATGCTACACAAGAAGCTTAAGTATAATAACTTCTCTAATGTTGCTGTTGCTGATTTTTTTTCAGGAGAAAGAGAAGAGGTCCTGTAACTGAAGACCCCAAAACAAAACAGGTAAGTCTCAGAGGCTTCAGCACATCACTGCAATCATCATTAGCATTTTACACACTGATCAGCAATAACAATAAAACCATTGACGTTAAATTGAATAACACTGATTATCTGGTTATATACACTAATATACCTTATGTCACAGGTTATAGGACTGGTACTACATCCATTGGAAGTTAATGAATGCTGTATTGACCTGTGGGACATGTGTAGGGTCTCCTATATTGAATGTGGAAGTAAATGTTCCAGTTGTTTATCTATCAGTACCACCCACTGTGCTGTCCCCTGTATTATTTTCTCAAATCTCAGGAAAACATCAACAGCAGTGTAGAAGTTGAAGCAACATCAAATGACCCACCAGCAGATGCAGCCAATCAAGATGATGGTCTTTATGCTAGAGTAGAACTCATCAGACTCCAGAAATCCAGGACCGAAGAGTGCTCCGCAGTTTCCCATGAGGAGGTTCAGTACAGTACCATTCAGCACCACCATGTTCAAGAGGCAAAGAAGACTGGAGAAGAAGATGTTCAGTACGCTAGTGTCAGTTTTTCCAGTACTACTCCGGATTACAGGTAAGTTGGAACTACAAATACCTTAATGTGAACTAAACATAAAGATCTTTATCTGCTTTCTAGATCACAATCAGATCAATTCTGGTTTACAGGTCTGCTGCACCTGATGATCCCTCTGTGATCTACAGTGGGGTGAAATAATCACCTGAAGATGTTTTTTATGACTCACTTGCTTGGCCAGACCACACATGTTAGTCCAGCTAGACCATCAAGCTCAAATAAAACATAATTTTGATAGCTTTGATAGCTCTTTTTGTCAGTATGAACAGCTGAACCAGCATGGTCATTAGCCCTAATAGTCAACAAGCCTGGTCATACTGGCTATCCACCTAAACCATTAAATCAAACTCAAATGAAAACATGTAGTGAACTGCAAATAAGCTTATCCAGGTTGATAAAGTTTTTTTTTACTTTTTTTTTTTTTTTTACAGATGTTTCCACATTTAAACAGTATTATTAATGCTTAAACAGTGCCTACTACTGGTGACCTTTGGAACTGCTTATGCTGGCAGACTTGTGAGGTAGTAGAGCAGCAATTATCAATTAAGATTAATATAAAATGATTATTAAATGTGTCTAAGAGGTTGTTGGATTTTTTAAATGCCTTTTAATCTAAATTCTTTTATATATTTTATATGTACTGTGTGTGGTAAAAGATTTGCAATTTGCATAGCTGAAAAAAATTTGAATAGCTGTGGCTCTAGGTTATTAGCAGAACTGGGTAATTTTGATAGTACATCTGATCATTATAAAGATATAATAAAATATATAAATGATACTTTTAATACTTAATTTTTTACAGGTTTATCCATGTTCAAACAGTATAAATAATGAATTCTTAAACAGTGCCTGTTACTGGTGACCTTGGGAACTGTTCATGTTGGCAGATCAGGGAGGCAATAGAGCAGCAAATTAGTTATACAAATCTTTATTACATGTTTATTAAATGTGTACAAGGAGTTTCTTGGATTAAAAAAAATGCTATTTCTTCCTTATTTTTTATTTTTTGTTTTACTAAAAATTGTTAAAATCATGTTTTGTGCCTTATTTTGACTGAAGTAAAATATATATGTTGGTGTTTATTATTTGTTTATTAACAAATTTTGTTGGGTTTTAAAATTCGTTTTATCTTAATAATTATTCATAATTACTTTATTTCATATTTTATATTTTAGGTTTTCTGTATGGGGAAAAATAAATTAGTTCCATATACTCATATTATCAATCGTGTTTTTTTGCTTTATTTTATTTTCACACAAGTATTGCTTTTTAGACCAGATTTAGTTTTAATATAATTTAGATTCGTTTTTGTAAACTACACATTTATATTCGTGTGTATATGCATTTAATGTCCTCTGTACAGGTTACACTGAATACTCTAAATGTAATATGAGTAGGCTAATATTAATATAATTTAATTTCTCTTTACTTTGGTGTGTGTTTAACCTAAATCAGCAGGACCTTTTACATAATTTATCCCAATAGTATTTATTTCTTACCTTCTTGTAGAAAATACCTTCAACAAAAACGCTTTAATATTGACTGTATAATTACAGCTATTTTAACTGATGGTAGTTGTGCCCGCATTTATGTGTTCTAATCGTTTACTCTCAGTATTCTGATTTACTTCTACCTCTTCTATCTCTCCTAAAATGAGCATTATGAAGAGAATTAAAGATCTAATCTGATGATTATTTTAGTTCTTCTTCCACTCGTTCAGGATGGAAGCTGAGGAGATTAGCGTTAGCTAACTAGCCCAGTTCCATGTTTACACTGTAGGAGGAGAGAAATTCCGTCAGAAAGTTGAAATGATGTTTTGTAAGCTTTGTGTAAAGCGGTCAGCAGTTCACAGCGCGGTTCTGACAGACTTTTAGTGGTTAATATTTACAGAAAACTCTCTAAATCACTCACATTTCCTCCATTACTGCTGTCCTGTCAGGAGCTGCGAGTTCGGTTGCTGAGAAACGGCGCCGCGCGCGCGGCTGATAAAGCGCGGGAAAGCAGCTGCCTGTAGGCTAATAGTGAAGATTCAGAGCAGGTTAGCTCCAAACAACACGACTTTCCACAGCAAATCCTCTCAGATTCAGAGCCGCTTTTCTCTCCATATAAGATCAGCTCACTCAAATACACCTGCCTGAAATGCCTCACCTGTTCTACAGAGTTTATGGGGAAGAATTCCTCACACTAAATCACTGCAGAACGCTAGAGGGAGCCCGCGAGAGAGACCAAAATGAATGGGGGTGAATGGAGCTAAACGGCTAAAAACACTAATTAAACATAGTAACTCTACACTTAAGTCGAATATTCATTTAATTTTAGAAAGTAAAATGATCTATTTCGATAAAAAGCAAAGAAAACATCTAAATTCGTCAGTGTTTCTACAGTAAACGAGCAGTTTTTAGCAGTAAATATGCTAGCATTGCTGCTACTGTGAGCTGATTGACTGGTTGGTCAATATTAAAGCGTTTCTGTTGAGGTAGATTAAAATATTTACTTTTAAATTCATCACCAGAGACCATTAAGAGAATCATTTTATGACAAAATCCAAAACAAGTAGGTAAAAGTGTGTTTATATTCAACATTAACTAGAATCTATACATATTTATATTTATTTTCTGTTAGACTGGACTTTTTAAATATATTTGTTTGCTTATTAATTCTGCTTATTAATTACACAGTTTCTGACTGTGCATGTAACAAATTGACTTTAAATCAGATTTGATCTGTTGTAAAGAATATCTTAATGTAGAGCTTTTAGCCACAAGAGGGCAGTGTCTGTACACTTAAACAGTGATTACAAAAACCCATTATCTCCATTCACTGCTATAATATATAATGATGTTACTTACTAATTACCCCTTTATCAGACACACTTCATTCATCTCATCAGGTGAAAAAATGCCCCAACCTCAATTAATAAAAGTATTAATTATATTGACTGTAATTAGGCTATATTTCATTAGAACATCAATAAACTCACACAGCTTTAGCCTAAAAACATGATTAGTATTAATATACAGTGCTTTGTTGTTATACATGAATCAATTAAAGATTAAGCTGAGTTTGGAGCCACTTGAAGGGACAAGAATACATATGGGAAATTATATTTTCTATTTATATTATTTTGAATAAATAATTTAATTAGCTTTGTTTATGGACTAAATAAGATAAATAAACAAGAAGAGTAAGGAATAAATGCATCATGCATTTAGCTTAGTTGTACATCAGTTTGTGAAGGTGTGCTCTTTCTTTTTCTGACCATTTGGGCTTAAGGACCTGTTACTAAAAGTAAGGAATATGAACTTCCTCTATGCACCAGTATATGAAACATAACATTAAAAAAACACTTAACTACTTTTGGAGATGCTCTACTTATTGTATTACAGCCCTTATAATATATAATGTGCCATTAAAACCAGGTCATCCATGCAATTCACTTCCTTTGTCAGTGGTTTTAATGTTATGGCTACTCAATGTCTATTGGTATTGCTGTCATTAGCCACCAGTTATACTGAAAGATTGTAGAGTCAGATGTTCCTCTTTTTTTTTCTTTTGCCATGAAGCAACAAATTCTAAAGGCATCTTATATAATAATTCTTAAATAGGCTGTTAATATGATGATAAGAACATACAGAAAGTGTTGCACTATAAAGCTGCTGATTGCTGCTTTGTTTATATGCTGTTCACACAGTAAGAACTGAGGAGACTCATATTAACCAGGTAATAAATACTTTACTGTAATTTATATGTAAGCTACATTGGTACAGATGCTAAACTTTATAACTTCATACTGAATGTGATTTCTATCTGCTGTGTTGAGGCCTGTTCTAGCCTCTGCTTCTCCCACGCTCTAAATTTGAATCAGACTACGTCTGCGCTCCACACACACAGTGACATCAGTGCAAAACTAAAATCGTCATAGCTTCTATTTGTAAACACAGATCGAACCATTACTGCAGCTCTCTGGAAGGACACGGCCACTTTTTCTTCATCTTCCTCAGTCACTGATGAAGATAGGGTTGATGATAATGATGATTTTCAGGTTTTAGTGCTCATCATCACTGGAGAATCTGAATAGAGTCCTTTTCACCTCTGACCCATAAGAGTGCGTGAGCTGTAGTGTGGTTTTAGTGTTGACTCTCAGCACCTGGCCGGCCTTATCTGATCATCTAGAGAGACGTGGTCGGAGTAGATCAGGTATAAAATAAGATGTAGTGTGAGAAAGGGGGCAGAAGTCACTGACACTGACCGTACCCAACGACGACATCTTAACCACATCCCGCCTGCCAGTTTAAACTGGTGAAGCTCCTCCAGTTCTCTGCATTCGTCCTCTGGGTTCAGGAGATGATCGTCGCTTGATGAAGGTAGGAGAACTCTCTCAGTGCTTTTAGATTTAGTACAGAGTCAGAAATTTAGATTAATGTACTTTATTCACCCATATTGTCTTTAAAAAGTCAGTTTATATCAGATGAATGATGTTTATTAAATTTCTTCTTAAGATCAGTTGGTGATTAAGGCCTAAAGAGTGTAGAAATGAAGTGGGTTAAGAAGTGGAGTTGGACTGTTGGTCTCCAGTGGAAGTTTCTGCTATAAAACATTAAGTTAGATACTCTGGTAGATAAGAGCTCATATGGAGAGCAGGACAGACCCACCTGAACACACTCTGTACATTCAGCTTCACTCATAGGGGGATTAATGGAGACACACTGAGGGGCTGATTGTGCTGCTGAATAGAGTGTAGGCTGTTAGTAGGTGGATGCTGTACTATTGAAGGTAGATGCTGTGTGGACTAGCTAGAAGCTTGACTCTCTCTCTCTCTATCTCTCTCTCTCACACACACACACACACACACTCACAGTCTGTCTCTCTCTTTCACTCACACACACACATACTCTGTCTCCCTCTCACACACACTCACTATCTGTCTTACTCTCTTTCATATACACATGCACATACTCTCTGACACACGCACACTCTCTATCACCCTGTCTCACACATACACACACTCACTCTGTCTCTTTTACACACACTGTCTCTTTCACACACACTCTGTCTCTCACTCTCTCTCGCACACACACTCTCCCTGTCTCACACACACACACACATACACAGTCTCTCTCTCTCACACACACACACACTCACTCTGTCTCTCTTAAGAACACATACAGTCTCTCTCTCTCTCTCACTCTCTCTCTCACACACACACACACACACTCTGTCTCTCACTCTCTCTCTCTCACTCACACACATACACAGTCTCTCTCTCTCTCTCTCTCTCTCTCTCTCACACACACACACAGTCTGTCTCTCAATTCATAGAAGCTGTATTGGCAGAACTATAGTGTTGCCAAAGCATTAATTAATTAATCAGTTAAATAATCGAAAAAAGTATTTACAGTATTATCAAAATCAAAGTTTTGCACCAAATAGCTTCAAACATTTAATTACCAGATTTTTTTCTAATAAACTGTAACACACTGCTGGCCATAATAAAACAGATCAAGTTGCACTCGCCCATAGTTGATGAGATGATCAGCTAAGGATGCTCTGAAAGTGCTGTTTTAAACTGTAAAATGTGTGTAAAGGAAAAACTCTGTCAGTTTAAATTAGATTAAATGATCATTAGTGTGTTAGCAACTGAAAAAACTGTAGCTGTGTCCTAATTTAGGGGCTGCATCCTTGGAAGGACTCACTTGAAGGCCAATTAGGTCCAATTACAAGTGCACCAACATGAACATTTTTAGGTTGTGTTTATCAGACAGTTTTATGTAGTTTTCAGACTGATATGCTTGATATGCCTACCCATCCTTCGAAGGACACACCTTTGTAGGCTGTGTCCTTCTGTCATAGTTGGGACAGGACTCAGACATGTACAGATACAGATAATTTGTTTATTAAAAATAACAACGTTACAGGATTGGTCAAAGACAGAAAAAGTGTAATTGCAGCAAACAGGAACCACATAGACAAAAGCATACCATAAACAGGGACTGTCCAGAAAATCATGCACAGGGAATCCAGCAGCAAAGATAATCCAATAGGCAAAAAACGATAAACAATCTAGGTCAAACACGGTAAATCCAATATCAGAGAAACAGGCAGAATAACGAGGTAGAACCAGCAATACTCGACACAGGTGTGTGTGTGGTGTGTTCTTTTATAATGCAGATAATCAGTATTCGTGACTTCCTGGAGAAGGCAGGTGATGTGTCACGTGATCGGGTGTGTGTGATGTCAGCTGGTGGTGCGTTCTGGGTAGTGTATTTGTTAGGCTGAGTGTGGGAGGAACAGGAGCGCTTTCAGCACCAGACGTGACACCTTCGAAGGATGCAGTGCCTGAATTGGGACACAGCTTGTAAGTACATTTATTTACGGAAGTAGTGTTTGATTGAGTTAATCTAAAAGAGAGTTAGGATTAGGGAGGTGTGTGATTGGCCGAGATAATCTATCAGAGAGAGGGTGTTTAATTGGTTGAATTAATTTGAAAGAGATTCTGTGATTCATTATCTGACTATACTGTATTTGCAGTATATAATCATGAACATTTTCTTCATAAAAATAAACAAAAACGTAAACTGCATTTATTACCTGTTGTGTTTATAGACTTTGCAATGATGATGTCACTCCAAATAACTCCACCCTCTCTTATTGTTCTTCTTATAGTTAATGGTGAGTTTGTGTTCATTATGCGATATTTCTACAAAATGCTTTAAATTATTTAAAAATGTGACTTTGTGCACTGTGCCATGCTGTGTGTGTGTGTGTTTATCAGTTTGTGCACAGTGTGTTGATTTCTGCTTCTCTGCAGCTCCTCCTCCACTCTACTGCAAGACCTGTGAAGCTTCTCTCAAGCTTTTTAGCTCCAAATGATCTCAAGTTTATTGCAGCTGATTATTCCACACTCAGCTGAAATGAACATGTTTAGAAATGAGCTGAAGTGAAACTTTCTGCAGCATTTTTACTGACTGACCCCCACAGACTCATCATTTACTCTCTTCTGGATTCTGTGTTGCAGGAGTTGGAGCTCAGTATGGGTGGGAAGTGACTTACAGACCTAAATCTATCTGTGCTCTAAAGGGGTCTACAGTGATCATGGGCTGCACTTACTCATATCCAGAGGGTCACACAGTCAAAACAGCTTTCTGGACAAAATCCCTGCCAACAGCTGCAGGTGTAGAACCTCCTGATCTGTTAAAGGAAGAACAGTACAAAAGCAGGGCTCAGTATATTAGAAATAATCAACACAACTGCAGCCTAAACCTAAGAAATGTGAGAGAAAGCGACCAGAGTAAATACTACTTCAGATTTATAACAGATAAAGAAGGAGGAAAGTACCAGGGTACAGATGGAGTGTATCTTTCAGTAACAGGTAAGCTCCATCTGCAGAAATAACACACTGTACTTCATTCACTACTGAACAGGATTCCTCCAGCAGTTCTGTAATATAATCACATCAGTCCTTTAAACCACACCTGAAGAACACTGCTTAGAACTGCAGAACCAGAATCCACACAGCATTTCAGAGTAAGAGTGCTGATCTAGGATCAGTTTCTGGGACTGAGATCTTCATAAACAGGACTGGATCTGATCCTAGATCAGTATTCTCACTGAATATCAGATCAGATTTAGCTGCATTCTAGTAAATTCTCAGTGTTAATGAACTCCTGCTGATTAAGACTAAGCATTCATTCAGCTAATGTGAGGATGATACAAAAGAAGTGTGTTATCTCTTGTTGGCAGGTCTCCAGGTGGAGGTTCCTGAGAGAGTGATGGAGGGAGATAAAGTCACTCTCACATGTAAAACTACCTGCAGACTGACTGACAGAGCATCATTCACCTGGTACAGAAATGGAACTACTTTATCCTCAAGTACTGAAAAACTCTACGTGCAGTCGGCCAATAGGGAGAATAAAGACAGGTTTAGCTGTGCTGTACAGGATCAGAAAATTCATTCTCCTGAAGTCACTCTAAGTGCCTTATGTAAGTATTAATTACTTGTTGTTCCTAATTTAATACTAAAATAATATAGATATTTTAATGTATTTGTATTACTCATCTTAATCTAATAATGCTTGATACTCGATAAAAGTAATTTGCTGAAATTTACCCTACAATTTAACAGTACCACAGTTTTATTCACATCCTGTTAATGACAAATATCTAATATAAAGTTTCACATAGTTCTGCAGGAATTAACAACATCAGCTCTGTGAACAGTGGAGAATACAAGTGTAAATGCATTAATGAACATGGAGAGAAATACTCAGATAATGTTACTCTGAATGTTCTGTGTGAGTAATTAATTGATTTTCAGTAACTGGAAACTCACTGTCATTTATCTTTATGAAACACTCACAGATCTCTCATTTATTCTGATATTTTGTGTTTTCTAGATCCTCGAAAGAGCGTCTCAGTGTCCATCAGTCCCTCTGGTGAAATAGTGGAGGGCAGTTCAGTGACTCTGACTTGCAGCAGTAATGGAAACTCACCTGTACAGAAATACACCTGGTTTAAAGATGGTAGAAACTCACCTGTAGGATCTGGACACAGTTACAGCTTTACCTTGGACTCTGAAAGCAGTGGTCAGTACTACTGTGAGGTTCAGGATGAACACGGATCTAAAATATCAGAAGCAGTGCTGCTTAGTTTCAAAGGTATGATTGACAGACAACTACTATAACATACAATGTCATAATCATAGGTAGTGAATGTATAACAGTAATGATTGTTTCTTACACAGCGAATCCGAGTGTTAATCTGTATATCATTGGTGGTGTCGTGGTCGGGTGTGTAGGTTTGATCCTTGTTCCTGTCATTCTGTTTATAAGGTGAGTACATGTTTTCCTATGTTATTTTATTATATTTGAATCAGTTATTTGTCAGTGTTCCTTCATGTAGTGATAAACTTCTTTTCTGAAAGCAGGAAGAAGAACAACAAGAGGAGAAAGGAGGAGGAACACGGCGACCAGGTGAGCTGTTAAAGACTGCTGCTGTTGGAGTGAAGCTGTAGAGTTTAGTGTTTCTCTGATCTGACTGAGATCCTGAAGGGTTTGTTTCTGATCTGTTGAGTTGATTCAGTGGGTTAGAGCAGGGTAAACCCTCCACTCTGCAGTGTAGAGGAACTCCAGCAGCTGGAGTTATTACAGATCTTCACCTGTAGATGGCAGTACTAATCTAAGACCTGTGTGTAGAGAAGCACAGGTGTAGAGTAGAGCTCTGTCCAAGGTGCTGATATTAAGCAGACTTAATGAAGAACAGATCAGAAGAACTAGGCTTTGGTTAAAGGAGGATATTCTGATTAATATTCTGATTTAATGAAGGAGTGAATTTATTTAGTTCTGTGTTTAAACTGTTTCTGTTTTCTAACCCTCCTCTCTCTCTAGAACGCTGACCCTAATGCTCAGGACGACACGTACACAGCTCTTAACCCCATGTCCAGATCCACTAATGATGTTTACGACACACTTAATGCAGTAAGACAGACCGTTTCTTCCTCTGAGCTCTGAATCTGTTGTAGCTCCTGGAATCGTGTTGTTGAGGAGAGCTGTGTTAATTCTTACCACATAGGTGGAGTTAAGTGTGACAGAGTTGTAGCAGTAACATATTTTATATTGTTTTTATTTCACATGAAGGAGAAATATCTATTTTCATTATTTACCACTGTATTAAACTAACCCCCCCAGTGTGGATGCTGGTCTTTAGTCTGATTGGCTCTCACTGTGAGCGTTTATGTGATTTTAATCAGGGCTTTAACACCATAGACTGTATATAAATATGGACAGCACAACAAGGGTTAAAAAAAAGTGAAGGCACTACGTCTCTAACGCCCTCTGGTGGCTGGCTCCAGTACAGTTTTAACCCCGCCTATTTCCATTCAACATAATGAAAGATGGCGGCATCTTTAATGTAAAATTACACATTCAGGATTTTTTTTGGAAGTATTTTTAAATTCTGCAAGCCCCCCTCCTGTGTTAATAAACCCCAGTGTTTTTCTTTACAGTTAATATGTTTTATAGGAGTTATTCTGAGAGTGTGAATGCGCACCACCACTGTGACATCCTGTCTATACTTATATACAGTCTATGTTTATCACAGACACCAAGAGGGAGATTCAGATAATACAGGAGGGAATTCTGGGACTTAAACTCACAATGTATCTTTAGTTAATCAGTGACTCAAACTGTTTCTGTTCTCTAACCCTCCTCCTCTCTCCAGAACGTTGACCCTAATGCTCAGGACGACACGTACACAACTCTTAACCCCATGACCAGATCCTCTAATGATGTGTACGACACACTTGCAGTAAGTAGATCTAGATCTTCAATAATTTAGAAAGAATTCAGAAAGAATTCCTACAAACTCTAATAATCTTCATTTCTGCTTCATTCTGTCTTTCACTCAAACAGACTGTTCATTCCAGTCCTTCTGATGATGTGTACACAGCTCTGGATCCTCAGAGCAGATCACCTGAGTACCAAACTCAAGCAGTGACTGAATTCACTTAACTGGAACAACTTGTTGGAGATCACCAGTTCAAATCCAGAACTGGGAGTCCAAACCTGCAGACGCTTCCCTAAACCCCTTTACTTTATAGTCCAGCATGTTGATCCACAGTGTAGCACACTTAGAAAGAAAAGAGATTGTGGGGTTAGCAGTGATTTACTGGGTAGAAAATTAAAAAGATAAATTAAGTAGCTTTAAGAGCTTTTAGAGTTTATCTTTTAGAGATCCTGCTTTGGACATCTTCTTTCTCTAATGTATTTCATTAATATTAATATTAATACACACAATTATCAGTTACATATAATAAATAACTTACAAATCAGAAATCATTTCTTTTAAATATTCTCTTTCTTTTTATTTTATTGTGATCAGTGTGTGTAGATTTGTTAAGGGTTGTTAATCTAAAATGTAGTGTTAAAGTTATTTTCTTTTAGTGTTTTAGTATTTTTTTTATTTACTATTTTAACCAGAAACTAATATCTTTAGTACTTTTACTATATTATACAATAACATGTATGTATATTTATGTTTTTCTTTTTTACAATTCTTTAGGGAAAAAGCAATTTGCAATTTTATCCTGATGCAAAATATTTTGCTTAATAATTTCACTTGGAAATTTATGTTTTTGAGTTTTAATTTGACATTGCGCATTTTAATTATTTCACCAATACTAATAATATATATTTTTTTCTTTTTGAACAGTGAGGTTGAAATAAAATGTTTAAATAAAATGTTATTATTATTATTATTATTATTATTATTATTAGTAGTAGTAGTAGTAGTAGTAGTACAAAATATTATTAAAAAGGGTATTTTTGTTATTTTTCTTATTAGTTGTACATTTTACATTTATCTGTAATCAAAAGTGAAAAAACGATAAGTAATCCTCTGGAAATTTATTTTATATTCTTTTTGTTAAGCAATATATACTTATATAGACTTCTATACATTGGTCATATTATGTTTATGTTTATATTATCCTTTAATTTGTACTTTTTTATTATGTAAGTATTACTATCTACTGTAGGAACAATCTGGTTTGCATAAATAAAGACATTGTTCATTTTCACCAGGAGTCTTTCTTTAAGAAGTGAAGAACATCTCTCTCTCTCTTATGGTGTTCCCCAGGGCTCAGTTCTTGGGTCTGTACTTTTCAGTATAAACATTAACACTGGTGAATAGAATTAAACAGCACGGCTTACAGACAATACAAAACAATATATAAAATAATGCACCAGATCAGAACCTCAGTAAGGAATCATGTAATACACATATTAAATTATTTAGATTAGATTAGTTTAGCAGGACATCTAGATTAGATTAGAGGAAAATCTCACCCAAGAATCTACAAGTTCCCTACAGACACATTTAATTCATTAATTACTGAAACAGAGACAGTGCTGTTCATTAATAACTGAAATATGAGCCGGCAGAAGAGGAAGATGATGAAGAGTCAGGTGATTCACTACAGAGCTCCAGATATCAGTCAGTCAGTGATGGTCTGATGGACAGTCTGCATGTAATTATAACTACAGTCCTCTAGAGGGCAGCATCAACCAACCGTACATCACAACCCAGCTCTGACATCATCACTACAGCGACCAATCAGAACAGAACAACAGAAAAAAGGAGAAGCAGACAGTAAGAGAGAACAGTAAAAGCAGAAGAGCTTCATACTCTATAAGGACAAAAGTAATGGGACACCTGCTGTTAAACTGTTTCTTCTGAAATAAAAATAATTAAATTTATGTAATTTTATGTATGTTTAAATTTAATGGAGTAACTGTCTCTACTGTCCAGAGAAGACACGCCCACTTCTGTCTTCATCTTCCTCAGTCACTGATGAAGATGAAGTTTATGATAATTAGGATGAGGATGATGATGATAAGGAGGATGATGATGATATGGGTGAAGAAGGTGATGGTGATGATTAGGATGATGATGATAAGGGTGAAGAAGAAGATGATGATTAGGATGAGGAAGATGATTAGAATGAGGAGGATGATGATGGTTAGGATAGGGAGGAGGGTGATTAGAATGAGGAGGATGATGATGGTTAGGATAGGGAGGAGGGTGATTAGAATGAGGAGGATGATGATGGTTAGGATAGGGAGGAGGGTGATTAGAATGAGGAGGATGATGATGGTTAGGATAGGGAGGAGGGTGATTAGAATGAGGAGGATGATGATGGTTAGGATAGGGAGGAGGGTGATTAAAATGAGGAGGGTGATGATGGTTAGGATAGGGAGGAGGGTGATTAGAATGAGGAAGATGATGATGGTTAGGATAGGGAGGAGGGTGATTAGAATGAGGAAGATGATGATGGTTAGGATAGGGAGGAGGGTGATTAGAATGAGGAAGATGATGATGGTTAGGATAAGGAGGAGGGTGATTAGAATGAGGTTGATGATGATGGTTAGGATAGGGAGGAGGTTGATTAGGATGAGGAGAATGATGATTAGAATGAGGAGGAGGATGATGATTAGAATGAGGAAGATAATTCGAATGCAGAGGATAATGATTAAGATGAGGATGATAAGGGTGAGGAGGTTGATGAGAATGTGGACGATGATAATGATAAAGGTGATAATGATGTGGAGGATGATGACGATGATGAATAGGATGAGGAAGATGATGATATTGATGAAGACGAGGATAATAATGATGATGAGGAGGATGATAACGATTGCGGTGATGATGAACAGAATAGAGGACGGTGCAGTTTTCAGTGCTCATAATCACTGGAGAATCTGAAGAGGGTCATTATCACCTCTGACCCATAAGAGTGTGTGAGCTGTAGTGTGTTTTTGAACTGGCCGGCCTTATCTGATCATCTAGAGAGACGTAGTCGGAGTAGACCAGTGATAAAAAAAGAAGGCAGAAGTCACTGACACTGACCGTACCCAACAACGTCATCTTAACCACATCCCGCCTGCCAGTTTAAACTGGTGAAGCGCCTCCAGTTCTCTGCATTCGTCCTCTGGGTTCAGGAGATGATCGTCGCTTGATGAAGGTAGGAGAACTCTCTCAGAGCTTTTAGATTTAGTACAGAGTCAGGAATTTAGATTAATGGACTTTATTCACTTAAGAACCTCTCTCTGGTAAAAGTCAGTTTACATAAAATTCATGATGTGTATTAAATTTCTTCTGAAGATCAGTTGGTGATTAAGGCCTAAAGAGTGTAGAAATGAACTGGGTTAAGAAGTGGAGTTGGACTGTTGGTCTCCAGTGGAAGTTTCTACTATAAAACATTAAGTTAGATACTCTGGTGGATAAGAGCTCATATGGAGAGCAGGCCAGACCCACCCGAACACACTCCTGTCTATTCATTGTGCTGCTCGTGTGCTGCTGACTAGAGTGTAGGATGTTGGTTGGTGGGTGCTTTACTATTGAAGGTAACAGTGGTTGCTATGATCGCATGGGTGGCTACTAGAATTCTGCTAGATGTTTATTTTTTTCTCATGATGCTTTACAGTATCTGGAAGAAAACATTAACCTATGCCAAATGCCAATCACTAGAGGGTTAAACTCTCATTAGTGTATTGTTTTCTATTGTAGTGAACATTTTTATACAATAACATTCATAACTTTATTCAAACATGGTGATATAAAGAGGGTACATGGTTAAAGTGAACTATATAGATGAACTGTAAATGATCGGTTACACAGAAGGCCTAAAGGCCTGTACATTGCTTGCATCTCTATGGCAACATGACTAACCCCCCCTGCCAAGGGTCTTTCTCAAAAGTACTGTGTATCCGTGTGGGATGTGGGTTGTGGTGGGTTATGTTAGTGGGTGGGGTGGGCGGTGTCTTTATCCAGACTTCCTCTTTCTTCATGACTCTCTTCTACTCTCTCTTTCTCTCATTACTTTATTTTCCTGTTTGTTAGCCTGTATGTCAATCATGCTCTTTCCCTTTTTCTACATTACTGACCAAGAAACAGCGCCACCTAAAGGCAGCTGACTTTCTAACTTTTGTAATGTATTTGAAAATGTGTATCTGCTGGTAGAGTGGTGTGTGACAGCAAAGAACAGGACTGATGCAGTGAAAAGCAGAAGAGCAATGCTAAAACTGTGTGTGTGTGTGTGTGTGTTGTATATTGCAGTTGAAAACCTCAAAGCTGCTTCTAGTTGCTACAGTAAGTAGTGAGGAGATACTTTATTATTTATGATAATCCAAACGTATAATTATTTAAATTTAAAATTTAGGGTTCTGCTTTTCTGTCTGTTGATTGTTTGAGCTGTTTTACTGTATTTGGAGATTATGGTTGTCATATCGAGAAGTTATGAACACTGATTATGTTTGATTGGTTGAGTTAATCTAGAGTCTTTAAAGGGAGTCATTGTGATCGTGTTCAAATTAGCTAAGTTAATTTGGAAGAGAGCTGGGGAAGGGATGGAGTTAATCTGGAAGAGAGCTAGGGAAGGGGTGGAGATAATATAAATAAGAGCTAAGGAAGGGGTGGAGAAAATCTGAGTAGGGGGTGGTGTAAATCTGAAAGAGAGTTGAGGAGAGGGTGATGTTAATCTAGAATAGAGCTGGCAAGGGTTGGAATTTATTCTGGGAAAGAGCTGGGGAAAGGGGTGGTGTTAATCTGGAAGAGCGCTGGGGATGGGGTGTTGCTAATTAAGAATAGAGCTGGAAAGAGTTGTAATTTTATCTAGAAGAGAGCTGTGGAGAGGGTGGTGTTAATTTAGAAGAGAGTTGGAGAGAGGGTGGTGTTAATCTAGGATAGAGCTGTGGAAGGATTGGGATTTGATCTGGAAGATCGCTGGGGATGGGGATGGTGTTAATCTAGAATAGAGCTGAGAAGAGTTGGGATTTAATCTAGAAGAGAGCTGTGGAGAGGGTGGTGTTAATTTAGAAGAGAGCTGGATAAGGAGTGGTGTTAATCTGGAAGAGAGCTGGGGACAGAGTGGTGATAATCTAGAAGATAGCTGGGGAAGGGATGGTGTTAATCTAGAATAGAGCTGGGAAGAGTTAGTATTTAATCTAGAAGAGAGCTGGGGACAGAGTGGTGATAATCTAGAAGAAATCTGGATAAGGGGTGGTGTTAATCTGGAAGAGAGCTGGGGAAAGGGTGATGATAATCTGGAAGAAAGACGCTGAAGGGGTGGTGTTAAGAGGTGGATGTGTCTGATTAGCTGGGACAATATGAAACAGAGCTAGAGAGGAGTTTGACTGGTTAAATCAAATCTAGAAGAGAGTTAGAAGTTAGGGAGGTACTTGATTGGTGGCTGATATATGGTGTTGATACTGTATTTGCAGTGTATGATGAATGGTGCATGGTGTGGTAAATGTACAGTTTTCTTTTTTAAAAAAATCTAAAGAATTTCTCTCCCTGCTGTGTTTATAGATTTTGCAACAATGATGTCACTCAAATTAGTTCCACCCCTTCTAATTGGCCTACTTATTGTAAATGGTGAGTCTTTGTTACATTACGGGATATTTCTGCACAATGCTTTAAAAATATTTCAAAATATGGCTTTACTCTTTGTACTGTGCTCGGCTGTTCTCTGTCTAATGTTATGATTATCAGCTCCTCCTCCACTCTACTGCAAGATCTGTAAAGTTTCTCACTTTGTCTTTTGAGCTGAAAGTGAAACTTTCTGCAGCATTTTTACTGACTGACCTCCACAGACTCATCATTTACTCTCTTCTGGATTCTGTGTTGCAGAAGTTGGAGCTCAGTCTGATTGGGGTGTGACTTACTACAATAAATCTATCTGTGCTCTAAAGGGGTCTACAGTGACCATGGGCTGCACTTACTCATATCCAGAGGGTCACACAGTTAAAACAGCTTTCTGGACAAAATCCCTCCCACCAACTGCAGGTGTAGAACCTCCTGATCTGTTAAAGGAAGAACAGTACAAAAGCAGGGTTCAGTATATTAGAAATAATCAACACAACTGCAGCCTAAACCTAAGAAATGTGAGAGAAAGCGACCAGAGTAAATACTACTTCAGATTTATAACAGATAAAGAAGGAGGAAAGTACCAGGGTACAGATGGAGTTAATCTTTCAGTAACAGGTAAACTCCATCTGCAGAAATAACACACTGTACTTCATTCACTGCTGAACAGGATTCCTCCAGCAGTTCTGTAATATAATCACATCAGTCCTTCAAACCACACCTGAAGAACACTGCTTAGAACTGCAGAACCAGAATCCACACAGCATTTCAGAGTAAGAGTGCTGATCTAGGATCAGTTTCTGGGACTGAGATCTTTATAAACAGGACTGGATCTGATCCTAGATCAGTATTCTCACTGAATATCAGATCAGATTTAGCTGCATTCTAGTAAATTCTCAGTGTTAATTAACTCCTGCTGATTAAGACTAAGCATTCATTCAGCTAATGTGAGGATGATACAGTAGAAGTGTGTTATCTCTTGTTGGCAGGTCTCCAGGTGGAGGGTCCTGAGAGAGTGATGGAGGGAGATAAAGTCACTCTCACATGTAAAACTACCTGCAGACTGACTGACAGTCCATCATTCACCTGGTACAGAAATGGAACTACTTTATCCTCCAGTACTGAAAAACTCTACGTGCAGTCGGTCAGCAGGGAGAATAAAGACAGGTTTAGCTGTTCTGTACTGGATCTGAACCTTCGCTCTACTGAAGTCACTCTTAGTGCCTTATGTAAGTATTAATTACTTGTTTCTAATTTAATACTAAAATAATATAGATTTTTTTCATGTATTTGTATTACTCATCTTAATCTAATAATGCTTAACTTGATAAAAGTCATTTGCTGAAATTAATCCTAAAATTTAACAGTACAACAGTTTTATTCACATCCTGTTAATGACAAATATCTAATATAAAGTTTCACATAGTTCTGCAGGAATTCACTTGTGAATTGTAATATGTTATTCTACCTCTAGATCGTCCAAAGAGCGTCTCAGTGTCCATCAGTCCCTGTGGTAAAATAGTGGAGGGAAGTTCAGTGACTCTGACCTGCAGCAGTGATGGAAACCCACCTGTTCAATGTAACTGGTTTAAAGGAACATCGTTAGTATACAAAGGAGAAAACTT
Organism: Astyanax mexicanus; assembly: GCF_023375975.1. Classification (NCBI taxonomy): domain Eukaryota; kingdom Metazoa; phylum Chordata; class Actinopteri; order Characiformes; family Acestrorhamphidae; genus Astyanax; species Astyanax mexicanus. The sequence goes on from NC_064428.1 coordinate 36,243,472, forward strand.
CACACTGAACAAGATCAGCTCTGTGAACAGTGGAGAATACAAGTGTAAATGCATTAATGAACATGGAGAGAAATACTCTGATAATATAACTCTGAATGTTTTGTGTGAGTAATTAATTGATTTTCAGTAACTGGAAACTCACTGTCATTTATCCTTATGAAACACTCACAGATCTCTCATTTATTCTGATATTTTCTGTTTTCTAGATCCTCCAAAGAGCGTCTCAGTGTCCATCAGTCCCTCTGGTGAAATAGTGGAGGGAAGTTCAGTGACTCTGACCTGCAGCAGTGATGGAAACCCACCTGTTCAATGTAACTGGTTTAAAGGAACATCGTTAGTATACAAAGGAGAAAACTTCACACTGAACAAGATCAGCTCTGTGAACAGTGGAGAATACAAGTGTAAATGCATTAATGAACATGGAGAGAAATACTCTGATAATATAACTCTGAATGTTTTGTGTGAGTAATTAATTGATTTTCAGTAACTGGAAACTCACTGTCATTTATCCTTATGAAACACTCACAGATCTCTCATTTATTCTGATATTTTCTGTTTTCTAGATCCTCCAAAGAGCGTCTCAGTGTCCATCAGTCCCTCTGGTGAAATAGTGGAGGGCAGTTCAGTGACTCTGACCTGCAGCAGTGATGGAAACCCACCTGTACAGAAATACACCTGGTTTAAAGATGGTGGAAGCTCACCTGTAGGATCTGGACACAGTTACAGCTTTACCTTGGACTCTAAAAGCAGTGGTCAGTACTACTGTGAGGTTCAGAATGAATACGGATCTAAAATATCAGAAGCAGTGCTGCTTAGTTTTAAAGGTATGATTGATTGCTCCTATTTGATACAACACTATTATTATAATATTGGTATTAAATATGGAACACTAATGATTGTTTCTTACACAGGTAATCCGAGTGTTACTCTGTATGTGATTGGTGGAGTCGTGGTCGGGGGTGTTGGCTTGATCCTCCTTCTTGTCATTTTGTTTATAAGGTGAGTACATGTACTGTACTAGAGAGCACTGTACCTCATATATACTTTGGTAGAGGTTGTTCGTATTATAAGTATATTATGATTAACTTTTATTGATATATTCTACTTAAGAAGCTTTAGTATATTTACTTCTTTAATGATGCTGTTTCTGATTTTTTTCAGGAAAAAGAGAAAAGGTCCTGTAGAAGCTGGAGCTACATCAAATGACCCACCAGCAGATGCAGCCAAGGAGGAGGTTCAGTACAGTACCATCCAGCACCACCATGTTAAAGAGGCAAAGAAGACTGGAGAAGAAGATGTTCAGTATGCTAGTGTCAGCTTTTCCCGTACTACTCCGGATCACAGGTAAGTTGGAACAACAAATACCTTAATTTGAACTAAGCATAAATATCTTTTATCTGCTTTCTAGATCACAATCAGATAATTTCTGGTTTACAGGTCTGCTGCACCTGATAATCCCTCTGTGATCTACAGTGGGGTGAAATAATCAGCTGAAGATTTTTTTATGACTTACGCCAGTGTTTCTCAACCGTGCCGTCTGGCTTCATCGGGGGTGCCGTCAAAATATTGCGCCTCACGTGCATATTTCCTTTCCAGAGTCAGCTCGTGTCGGGGTGTGTCCCAATTCACAGGCAGCATACTCTGAAGGATGCGACCCACAGAGGCGGTGTATTACTGCGCAGCTGTGACGCAATCTGTCTTCGAATACAGCCTCTGAAGGATGCAGCCCCTAAATTGGGACACATTGTAAAGTTTTTGTCCCCCACGCGATGCACGCGCTATTTTATTTCATATTCCGCCAGCAACACCCCTCGTTCTCACCTGAAGTACTGCGCCAGTTTTTTTTTTACAGATGTTTCCACATTTAAACAGTATTATAAATGCTTAAACAGTGCCTACTACTGGTGACCTTTGGAACTGCTCATGCTGGCAGACTTGTGAGGTAGTAGAGCAGCAATTATCAATTAGCAATTAAGATTAATATAAAATGATTATCAAAATGTGTCTAAGAGGTTGTTGGATTTTTTAAATGCCTTTTAATCTAAATTCTTTTACATATTTTATGTGTACTGTGTGGAGTAAAAGATAGAAACAATTTACATAGCTGTGGCTCTAGTTCATTAGCAGAACTGGGTAATTTTGATAGTACATCTGATCATTATAAAAATATAATAAAATATATAAAATATAATTTTAATACTTAATTTTTTACAGGTTTATCCATATTCAAACAGTATAAATAATGAATTCTTAAATAGTGCCTGTTACTGGTGACCTTGGGAACTGTTCATGTTGGCAGATCAGGGAGGTAATAGAGCAGCAAATTAGTTATACAAATCTTTATTAAATGTGTACAAGGAGTTTCTTGGATTTTTAAAAAATGCTATTTCTTCCTTATTTTTATTTTATTTTTTTACTAAAAATTGTTAAAATCATGTTTTGTGCCTTATTTTGATTGAAGTAAAATATATATGTTGGTGTTTATTATTTGTTTATTAACAGATATTGTTAGTTTCTAAAATTCGTTTTATCTTAATAATTATTTATAATTATATTATTTCATATTTTAGATTTTAGATTTTCTGTATGGGGAAAAATAAATCAGTTCCATATACTCATAATATCATTCGTGTTTTTTTGCTTTATTTTATTTTCGCACAGGTATTGCTTTTTATACCAGATTTAGTTTTAATATAATTTAGATTCGTTTTTGTAAACTACACAGTTATATTCGTGTGTATATGCATTTAACGTCCTCTGTACGGGTTACACTGAATACTCTAAATGTAATATGAGTAGGCTAATATTAATATAATTTAATTACTCTTTACTTTGGTGTGTGTTTAACCTAAATCAGCAGGAACTTTTACATAATTTATCCCAATAGTATTTATTTCTTACCTTCTTGTAGAAAATACCTTCAACAAGAACACTTTAATATTGACTGTATAATTAAAGCTATTTTAACTGATGGTAGTTGTGCCCGCATTTATGTGTTCTAATCGTTTATTCTCAGTATTCTGATTTACTTCTATCACTTCTATCTCTCCTAAAATGTACATTATGAAGAGAATTAAAGATCTAATCTGATGATTATTTTAGTTCTTTTTCCACTCGTTCAGGATGGAAGCTGAGGAGATTAGCGTTAGCTAACTAGCCCAGTTCCATGTTTACACTGTAGGAGGAGAGAAATCCCGTCAGAAAGTTGAAATGATGTTTTGTAAGCTTTGTGTAAAGCGGTCAGCAGTTCACAGCGCGGTTCTGACAGACTTTTAGTGGTTAATATTTACAGAAAACTCTCTAAATCACTCACATTTCCTCCATTACTGCTGTCCTGTCAGGAGCTGCGAGTTCGGTTGCTGAGCAACGGCGCCGCGCGCGCGGCTGATAAAGCGCGGGAAAGCAGCTGCCTGTAGGCTAATGGTGAAGATTCAGAGCAGGTTAGCTCCAAACAACACGACTTTCCACAGCAAATCCTCTCAGATTCAGAGCCGCTTTTCTCTCCATATAAGATCAGCTCACTCAAACACACCTGCCTGAAATGACTCACCTGTTCTACAGAGTTTATGGGGAAGAATTCCTCACACTAAATCACTGCAGAACGCTAGAGGGAGCCCGCGAGAGAGACCAAAATTAATGGGGGTGAATGGAGCTAAACGGCTAAAAACACTAATTAAAAATAGTAACTCTACACTTAACTCGAATATTCATTTAATTTTAGAAAGTAAAATGATGTATTTTGGTTAAAAACAAAGAAAATTCTAAAATTTGTGAGTGTTTTTACACTAAACAAGCAGTTTTAAGTAGTAAAGACGCTAGCATTGCTGCTACTGTGAGCTGATTGACTGGTTGCTTAATATTAAAGCATTTCTGTTAAGGTAGTTTAACATTTTAACTTTTAAATTCATCACTAGAGACCATTAAAAGTAGCAATTAAGACAAAATCCAAAACTAGTAGGTGAAAGTGTGTTTATATTCAACATTAAGTAGAATCTATACATATTTATATTTATTTTCTGTTTGACTGGACAGTTTTAAATATATTTGCCTGCTTATTAATTACACAGTGTCTGACTGTGCATGTAACAAATTAACTTTAAATCAGATTTGATCTGATTTAAAGAATCTCTTAATGTACAGCTTTTAGCCACAAGAGGGCAGTCTCTGTACACTTAAACCTTAATTTCAAAAACCCAGTATCTCCATTCACTGCTATAATAAATATTTAATAATGTTACTTACTAATTACCCCTTTATCAGACACACTTCATTCATCTCATCAGGTAAAGCCCCAACTTTTATTTAGCAATGGCATTAATTATAATGACTGTAGTTAGGGTATATTTCATTGGAACATCAATAAACTCTCACAACTTTGCCATGAACACATGATTAGTATTAATATACAGTGCTTTGTTGTTGTACATGAATCAGTTAAAGATAAAGTTTGGAGTTTGGAGCCACTTGAAGGGACAAGAATACATATGGGAAATTATATTTTACATTTATATTATTTTAAATTAATAATTTAATTAGCTTTGATAATGGTCTAAATACAATAAATAAACAAGAAAAGTAAGGAATAAATGCATTATGCATTTAGCTTAGTTGTACATCAGTTTGTGAAGGTATGCTCTTTCTTTTTCTAACCATTTGGGCTTTAGGACCTGTTACTAAAAATAATGAACATGACCTTCCTCTATGCACCAGTATATGAACCATAACATTAAAAACACTTAACTATTTTTAAGTCTATAAGGGCTGGGATATGCCTAATATATCCCAGCCCTTATAATATATCCTGTGCCATTAAAACGAGGTTTTGTCAGTGGTTTTAATGTTATGGCTACTCAATGTCTATTGGTATTGCTGTTATTAGCCACCAATTATACTGAAAGATTTTAGAGTCAGATGTTCCTCTTTGACTTTTGCCATGAAGCAGCAACTTCTAAAGGCACCTTCCATAATAATTCTTAAATAGGCTGATGATATGATGATAAGAACATACAGAAAGTGTTGCACTATAAATCTGCTGATTGTTTCATTGTTTATTTGCTGTTCACACAGTAAGAACTGAGGAGACTCATATTAACCAGGAAATAAATACTTTATTGTTATTTATATGTACGCTACATTGGTACAGAGGTTAAACTTTATAACTTCATACTGAGTGTGATTTCTATCTGCTGTGTTGAGGCCTGTTCTAGCCTCTGCTTCTCCCACGCTCTAAATTTAAATCAGGCTACGTCTGCTCTCCACACACACAGTGACATCAGTGCAAAACTATAAACATCATAGCTTCTATTTGTAAACACAGATTGAACCATTACTGCATCTCTCTGGAAGGACACGCCCACTTTCATCTTCATCTTCCTCAGTCACTGATGAATGTAGCGGCCCACTTGGATTAATCACAAGACAATGCTCGGAGCTTCTACTGGTGCAACTTTATTTCTCTCCTCTTCTCACCACAGACGTTTTGACACCGTGAAAACTACATAACAGATACAAAACACAAATGCCATAGTACCATATTTCACAGATAATGAATAGAACAGTATTTAAACTTTTAAATTAGTAATTCTTAGCAAACTTCCACATGAATTTAACCTTTTAAGTTATTATGAGTTACAGTTCCTACTGAAAATAAAATAATAATAACCATTTCTCTTTGTCTTAAATGAAATAAATCACTCATTTGAATTAATGCACAATTTGTCTCTTCATACCTCCTTCTGCTTCCAAGGGCGCTAAGTTTGAGCTTTGTCTGCCAACAGCCTATCTTCCACACACCTCTCAGTGACAGTCTATGCGTGACATACAAATGACACAAAAAAAAAAACGGAGCAAACTACAATAAAATATCTTTCAAAAGTGTCAACACAGAAAATAATAAATAATTAATTTGTTCTCATGTTTTTACCGTTTCTGGAGCAACGTGCACAGCATTATGGTGAGAACTCGAACAGAAGGTTTAGCGTCAGTAATAACAGGAGGTAGTAGAATAAGAGCGGAGCTCTTCAAAATAAAAGCCCAAAATGTAGAGTGGTAGAACTGCATCATTTACCAAAGAAAAATAAATAAATAAATAAAATATTCAGCTGTCATTTACACTCCCACCAAATCCTGCTACAATGAATAAAATAATACATAAACAAAACTAGATGAATTGTACAGGATTTCTTGACTCTAATAAAGGACAGAAGTGATCAGAAGTATACAGGTGAACTGTATATCACAATCAATCAAGCAGTGTCTGCTTCAATTAATTCTCAAGGAGAAGTACTAATTTTTGTATAGGCCTCTCAATAACTGAAGGTTTAGAGTGAGGATCTTGTTTTCTGTGAGGCTTTCGTTCTCCTACTTGGACTTTGACTCGGCGTACCAAGCCGTCACTTTCTTGAACAGTTTCCACTACCCGTCCTAGTTGCCAATGATTTCTTGGGCAGTTGTCATCTTTAATAATGACAATGTCATTGACTTTGAGATTGCGTTGAGGTAAGTGCCATTTTTGTCTTATGGATATGTTGAGCAGATACTCCCTTTTCCAACGACCCCAAAATTGTTCAATGAGATACTGAACTCTCCTCCATCTCTTTGTGGCATACAAATCCTCCTTAACAAATACTCCAGGGGGAGGAAGTGCAACTTTCGATTTCATCATGATGAGGTGATTTGGTGTTAAAGGTTCCATAGCTTGAGGATCATTTATTCCATCTACTGTTAATGGGCGGCTGTTAACGATAGCCGTGGCTTCATAGAACAGTGTTCTAAGAGAAGCGTCATCAAGTCGACCTGGGCATTGTGCAAAAGTAGCATTTAGCACGTTTCTAATGGTTCTAATTTGCCGTTCCCAGACACCACCTGCGTGACTGGCAGAGGGGGAATTAAAGACAAATTCGCACTGCCTTTCAGTCATGAAGATTTCCAGTAGTTTGGTGTCGCACTGTTTAAGGGCTTCCTTAAATTCATTTCTGGCACCAATGAAATTGGAGCCGTGGTCGCAACGAAGTTGTCTAACAGCTCCTCTGAGACTGATGAAACATCTCAATGCGTTGATGAAGGAGTCTGTCGACAAATCTTCGAGCATCTCAATATGGACAGCTCTAGAGTACAGGCATGTGAAAATGAGTCCATATCTTTTGTATTCTTTGCGGGCTTTCTTGACAATAAATGGGCCAAAGCAATCCATGCCACTATACGTGAAAGGTGCTGAGGCTTCAAGACGTTCTTTAGGTAGTTCAGCCATTTGCTGGTTCTCTGTCGGCCGTCGAAGTTTCCTACAAAGCACACATGCGTGTATCAGCTTACTGACCAGCTTGCTCCCACCAATGACCCAGAATCCATTGGCCCTAAGCTCCATTTGTGTCTGGTTTCGACCTTGATGGCATGTCTTAGCATGGTAGTGAGACACTATGAGTTTAGTTACAGGACTATTGTTTGGTAAAATGACTGGGTGCTTGACTTTGTGACAGAGAGATGACTGTTTCAATCTCCCACCAACACAGAGTAGTCCTTCTGACCAGATGGGATTAAGATTGAAGAGAGAGCTTGAGCTTGGAAGTTCCTTTTGACCTTGAAGTATCTTTATCTCCTGGGGAAAGGCTTGCTGTTGTGCAATCTTAATCACAGTCTCTGCAGCCTTCACACGCTCCTCGACAGTTACATGTTCACTATGCTGTTTTTGTTTAGACCCAAGTCTCTTGATTCTTGCAACCACCTTTACGAGTGTTGTCCATGAAGAAAACCGACTCAGACGCTGGAGGATGTCATTGCAGCTATTGGTCTCGGTTGCAAGAACCTGGATTTTCTTTACTTCAGGATCACCAACAAGTAAGTCTGCTGGACTCCTGGGTGTTAGATGTAATTCACGCTCCCAGAGAAATTTTGGTCCTCGCAGCCAGTTCGTTGAGTGAATGTCTGAAGCATTAAGACCTCGGGATGCGTGATCCGCCGGGTTTTCTGAGGTGTCCACATAATGCCATTGATTAGGATCACTATTATCTCTGATCAGTTGAACACGGTTTGCAACAAATATGTGGAATCTACGGGCATCATTGTTGATGTACCCGAGCACAACTTGCGAATCAGTCCAGAAGAATTCCTGATCAATTTTCATGTCAAGCTCACCCTTTAACACGACGCTTACTTTTGTAGAAACCACCGCCGCTGCGAGTTCCAATCTCGGGATACTTGTGACCTTTGAGGGAGCAACCCTTGCTTTTGCCATCACGAGACTGCAATGGACTTCATCTTTGTCATTTTTGTACCGGAGATAAGAACATGCACCATATCCAATGCAGCTGGCATCTGAAAAATGGTGTAGTTCTACGCTGACAATGCTATGGAAGTTATGTGGGTGATAACATCTCGGGATTGAGACCTCCTTTAGCTTGACAAGACCATTTATCCATTCCTCCCACCGTGGCCTTATATCTTCTGGAAGTGGGTCATCCCATTCGATGCCTCTGTGACAAAGCTCTTGAAGGATACGTTTTCCACTTAGGCTGAAAGGAGCAATGAATCCGAGTGGATCATAAAGAGAGGCGATGACAGACAAACACCCACGACGGGTTGAGGACTGATCCTTCAAACTGATGTTAAAGCTGAAAGTATCATCCTTTATCAACCACTGAATGCCGAGAGCACTTTCTGATGGTGTTGGATCGAATCCCAGAGGCTCAATGTTTGCTGCTCTTTCAGAGGGGTCTAAGCATGACAGAGCAGCTTCTTCATTTGAGTTGAATTTGTGAAGGCGTAGGCCTCCTCTTTTGCACAGCTCCTGGGCCTCAGTTATCAGTTTCTTGGCTTCTTCAACTGAGGAGACGCTGACTAACCCGTCGTCAACATAAAAATTTTTCTCCACAAACGCTGATGCCAGAGGATAGTTAGCTTTGTGTTGTCGCGCTAAATGCTTCAGACCAAAATTGGCACATCCTGGAGACGAAGCAGCTCCGAAGAGGTGGACAGTCATCCTGTACTCCTGTGGTTCCTTCTCCAAATCTCCACCTTTCCACCAGAGGAACTTTAGATAATTCTTGGATTCAGGCGTGACAGAGAACTGATAGAACATTCGTTCAATGTCACAGATAATGGCCACAGCTTCTTTTCTGAAGCGACAAAGCACTCCTATCAGTGGATTAATTAGATCAGGCCCAGTTAGCAGGGTGTCATTCAGAGAAATACCACGGAATTTGGCCGAACAATCAAAAACAACTCTCAGCTTATCCGGTTTTCTGGGGTGGTAGATACCATGATGCGGAAGGTACCACTCCGTCTTTCCCTCAGATGTTGTAGGGACAAGCTCTGCATCACCCTTGTTAATGGTTTCCTCCATGAATGTTTTGTACTGATCATAGTATTGTTTGTTGGCTTTTAATTTTTTCTTAAGACACTGTAGGCGAACTGTGGCTAACCTCTTGTTATTTGGCAGGTTGGGTGGACTTTTGCCTTTGAAAGGGAGGGGCATCTCATAATGCCCGTCTTCTTTCTGCCTGATGTGGTCACTAAGGAACTGTATGAAATGAACATCATCGTGTGACACATATTTATCCTCATAGGTTCTCTCAATAAAGTCTGATTCCAAGGTCTTTAGAACATCTGTTGCAGATGGCATTGGCAGTTCTTTTACTGTTAGCCGATGTACAAAGCTTTGACTTCCTTGTCTGTCTAGGTGGGGGTTTGTCGAGCCTATTACACTCCATCCTAGTTCTGATCTCTGTGCAAATGGTTGATTTTTGTCACCTAAGACAACTTCAAGAGGAGCCAGGGCTGAAGGACAGTCATATCCTATTAGGAGCCCTACATCACAGTCTTGAAGGGGTGGCAACTTGTCTGCCAAATTTCTGAGATGAGGCCACAGAAATGCTGTTTCTTTCGTTGGAATGTAGGACTTATCCACCGGGATGAAGTCACGACTGTAGGCCTGCTGTAGTTGAATACAACTCTCAGAGTAGAGTCCTCGAACTTGTAGACCATGAACACTCTTGCTTGATATGATTGTGTCGATGGCTGTCATGGTACTAAGTTTCAGCTTTACTGGCTGAACATCCACATTGAGCTTATCAACTACATCTTCTAGGACAAATGATGAGTCACTCTGTGTGTCAAGTATTGCATATGTAAGTATTTCTCTGTGTGGTTCTTGTACTGATGATACAAAGACTGGAACGATACTTGAGGTAGCAGAAGAGCGTTGTGTTGATGTATGGGACACGACCTTGTGTGTTTCCTGGCTTGCACGTTCTTCTGTGGAAGTGGAGCGGTTCGTTATTGCTTCCACAGGTCTTTGGCTCCTGTCTTCGTGCAAGCAGGTTGGGTGACGACGATTGCAGGTGTTGCATGTGTGTCGCCTCTTACAGTCCTTGGTCATATGACCCTTTCTTAAGCATCCAAAGCAAAGCCGATTTTCATGAATGAATGCCCTTTTATCTTCAACACTCTTTGCTGTGAAAGTGGGACACCTTGTGATGCCATGAGTTTCACTTTTACAGACAGAGCAAAGCAATTTTGGTTTGCTACTGTTAGTTTCTTGTTTCTCTTTAACAAAACTGTTTGGTTGTATGCTTGTATTGAAAGCTTTGGCTCTCTTTGGAATTCTATCATCTACAGGTTTGAAATTTATCACCAGTGGAGAAGCAATAGGGTTACAAGCTATCCGTGCCTCTCTGCTAAGGAACCCTGTGAAGCATGCAAGATCTGGATAGCTGCCAGATGTGTCAAGTTCATCTACAACAATTCGACTCCACTTTCGAACAATCCATTCTGGCAGTTTTCTGAGCAACTTGTGGTTTTCCTCACAGTCGTTAAGAATAGCTAATCCTTTGACGTATGGCATTGCCTCAGTGCAGCTTTGGAGGAAGTCGGCGAACTCTCGTAGTGCTAGCGGGTCATTTGTGCTGATCTTCTGCCATTTCATGAGCTTATCACGGAAAGCTTTCTGTATGATGAAAGGGTTACCATATCTGTCTTGTAAAACTTTCCATGCTCCATTGTATGCATCCTCTGAATCTCTATAAAAGAAACCCTCAACAGCTTTACGGGCCTCTCCAGCAAGATAATTTTTAAGATAAAAAATTTTCTCACTTGCTGGAAGTGGTTTTCTGTCAATCAGAGTCATGAATGACATTTTCCAATCTGTAAACCTTAAAGGGTCACCACTAAATGTGGTGGGTTCAGGGACTGGCAAGCGGTTCATACTCAGTGAACTAGCAATTGCTTGTGCTAAGCTGGCCGACTCTTGTGTCATAGTCACCTCAGGCACTGCTTGGTGAGGTCGGAACGAGGCAGCATCTGGATTCAACCGAGGCTCTGTTTGTGTTCTGTTATGAGCTGAGCTAGTTCTGCTGTCAATTTCTTCTTCAAAACTGTCATATGCTCTGACACGAGCTGCGGCTATAGCGACCTCTTTTGTTGCTTGCAACTGCTGCAGTTTTGCTCTCTCTTGTTCCAACTGTTGTCGCATTTCCACTTTTCTTTGTTTAATTTCTGACAACATTTTTGCCTCTTTGAGTTTCCATTCGCTTTCTAACTTGTGAAGATGTGCTCGTTGTGCTTGAATTTCTTCCATGGCCTTTGACTGTTCCAGCTTAGCAGCAAGCTCTGCTTCTGCATCTACTCTACTGTTATGGATACTGGTTGAGCTGGAGAGTTTGCTTGATTTCTCTGGTGACTCTGATGAACTTACAGTTTCAGTTTTAGTTAAGCCAAAGACCGACCCATATTCCTTTTTGTTCAACATTTCTCTTACTCTTTCTTTTTCAAGTTGATCATTATAATCTTCATCAATAGCTTCTTGACGGTTGCTTATGAGGTCACAAATTTCCTTTGTCAGCACAACACAAGCGTCCATTTTTTTTACAATCTCTGGCGTGGTGTTACAGTTACGTAGAATAGGTTCATACTGCAGTTTAACAGCATCATACTTTGCTTGAATATCTTCGTGCAGTTTATTGAGGTCTTCTAATAAGCAGAAGGTTTTTAATTTTGTCCTAATCTCCCTTGCTGCTAGCTTCCAAGAGTCATAGGCCTTGTTAAATGTTTTTTCCCGTTTTTTAGTATCTTGGTCATACATTTCTTGGCCTTTTTCTGTTAGCTTTCTCTCTCGTGAGCTAGACCTGAGTGGCATGTCTATGGGCTTGTCTGTTACTTCTGTTGGGAGTGACATCTTTGTGCAACTGTTTCACGTCTAGCGTGGCTTTGATTACCCTATGCCTGAATTCACACCTATGAGCTGTAGTTATCTTTTACCACAGAGTAAATCTATATCAAGCATTTACAAATCATGGACATTCAAAGGAATTTTAGCATGAAACAGTAACAAGTGTCATAAACAATCATTGTAAACATTAATAGCTTCAGCGTTTTTTTTTTTTTTTTTTTTTTTTGAGACGAAAACACATACAATTTGTAAATAGTTCTCTTTGCTCTTTAGCACTCAATGTCCTTTTCAGAATCCGTAATTGTACCTTAAGTGTGCTGTCCCTTTTTAATCTTGCCTGTGCAGGATATTGGTGTGAGCGGAATCAGCTGGCTGGTATCAGTTGGGTAGCTGGATCTCAGATGAGGTGTCAGCTTCTCTGATGGTCTCTTGTAGTGAAGGAGTTTTCACTGTAGCGGCCCACTTGGATTAATCACAAGACAATGCTCGGAGCTTCTACTGGTGCAACTTTATTTCTCTCCTCTTCTCACCACAGACGTTTTGACACCGTGAAAACTACATAACAGATACAAAACACAAATGCCATAGTACCATATTTCACAGATAATGAATAGAACAGTATTTAAACTTTTAAATTAGTAATTCTTAGCAAACTTCCACATGAATTTAACCTTTTAAGTTATTATGAGTTACAGTTCCTACTGAAAATAAAATAATAATAACCATTTCTCTTTGTCTTAAATGAAATAAATCACTCATTTGAATTAATGCACAATTTGTCTCTTCATACCTCCTTCTGCTTCCAAGGGCGCTAAGTTTGAGCTTTGTCTGCCAACAGCCTATCTTCCACACACCTCTCAGTGACAGTCTATGCGTGACATACAAATGACACAAAAAAAAAAACGGAGCAAACTACAATAAAATATCTTTCAAAAGTGTCAACACAGAAAATAATAAATAATTAATTTGTTCTCATGTTTTTACCGTTTCTGGAGCAACGTGCACAGCATTATGGTGAGAACTCGAACAGAAGGTTTAGCGTCAGTAATAACAGGAGGTAGTAGAATAAGAGCGGAGCTCTTCAAAATAAAAGCCCAAAATGTAGAGTGGTAGAACTGCATCATTTACCAAAGAAAAATAAATAAATAAATAAAATATTCAGCTGTCATTTACAATGAAGGATGATGATAATGATGATTTTCAGGTTTTAGTGCTCATCATCACTGGAGAATCTGAATAGAGTCCACCTCTGACCCATAAGAGTGTGTGAGCTGTAGTGTGGTTTTAGCGTTGACTCTCAGCACCTGGCCGGCCTTATCTGATCATCTAGAGAGACGTGGTCGGAGTAGATCAGGTATAAAATAAGATGTAGTGTGAGAAAGGGGGCAGAAGTCACTGACACTGACCGTACCCAACGACGACATCTTAACCACATCCCGCCTGCCAGTTTAAACTGGTGAAGCTCCTCCAGTTCTCTGCATTCGTCCTCTGGGTTCAGGAGATGATCGTCGCTTCATGAAGGTAGGAGAACTCTCTCAGTGCTTTTAGATTTAGTACAGAGCCAGGAATTTAGATTAATGGAATTTATGTACCAATATTATCTTAAAAAAGTCAGTTTCTATCAGATTCATGATGTGTATTAAATTTCTTCTTAAGATCAGTTGGTGATTAAGGCCTAAAGAGTGTAGAAATGAACTGGGTTAAGAAGTGGAGTTGGACTGTTGGTCTCCAGTGGAAGTTTCTACTATAAAACATTAAGTTAGATACTCTGGTAGATAAGAGCTCATATGGAGAGCAGGACAGACCCACCTGAACACACTCTGTACATTCAGCTTCACTCATAGGGGGATTAATGGAGACACACTGAGGGGCTGATTGTGCTGCTGAATAGAGTGTAGGATGTTGGTAGGTGGATGCTGTACTATTGAAGGTAGATGATGTGGTTGTAAAGGTGGTTGTTATGATACTGCTAGTTGTGTATCTTGAAATTCTGTTTGGTTTTAAGTGCACACACACACACACACACTGTCTCTCTCTCTCTCACACACACAGTCTGTCTCACACACACACTCACACACTCTCTATCTCTCTCTCTTTCACACACACACACACACACACACACTCACCCACGCACACACACACACACACACACACACACTCTCACCCACGCACACACACACACTCTCACACACACACACACTCTCACACACACACTGTTAAAAAAGTGTAAAAAAAAACAGTAATTTTCTGGCAGCAGGGGGACGCCAGAATATGTCTGTAAAAAAAACTGAAAAATACTGTCACATTTTAAAAAAAGTTCTTGTATTTACTATAATTAACAACTATTCCTGTCATTTTACGAGAACTTCTCCTGTATTTACATGAAATCTTTAACTTTCAACAGATTTTAAATCTTAAAAAAGTATCATACTCTATATAAAACAGAATAATTATTAATTTTACAAGAATGAAAATGTTAAATTACATATATCTTGAAGTAAATTAAAATAAATTTACAATAATTTGTCAATAAGGGTCTTTTTTCTTTACATTTAAAGATAAATAACATTTTTTCAACAAAAGGAATCTCATTTATTTGTCTTTTAACTCACAAGCTTTCTAAACCATGTATTTAACATGTATTTTAATCAACATACACTGTGGCAATCATCTAGAAAAAGCAATGTTAGACTGCACCTTCAGAAGCTCTTTTTAACAGAGAAGCTGAAAATGGCGGAATGTGGATTTATAGAACTATAGATTACAGTGAGGCTGATTAAAATGTTAAAATATTAAACTTTTAATTGACTTCTTCTGTTGGTTCACTTGAATTAAAAACATCACAGACACTCCAACAGGCGGTAAGCTGAGAGATCCTGCACAGAAACATGAGTTAAAGAAAAGTGCCAGTGGACGAGTACCTCTATAAAAGGGGCCACGGCAACCATAAAAACTAATGTAAAAAATATAAAACTACTTTACTGCTCTGTATTTACACCACAGTCTGCGTTTATACATCAGTAAGTGTTTTTACGCTGAAACCCCATAAATTAACATTCAACCCCCTTAAAAAATTGTACAGTTGAGTTTAAAAACAGGGATTCTTGTCATTTAAATTTACAGATTTCAACTGAGCTTTTACAGAGGATTTATTGAAACAGATGTTTTTACAGTGATTTTCAGGTATATTCTTTTTTTAACATAAAATACATATTTTTTTTTCTACTGTTATTTTTGGTTAAAAAAAATGTTTTTTTTTTACAGCGCACCCACAAACTCTCTCACACACACACACCCTCTCTCTCTCTCTCTCTCTCTCTCTCTCACA
This sequence comes from Astyanax mexicanus, assembly GCF_023375975.1. Taxonomy (NCBI): domain Eukaryota; kingdom Metazoa; phylum Chordata; class Actinopteri; order Characiformes; family Acestrorhamphidae; genus Astyanax; species Astyanax mexicanus. The sequence goes on from NC_064428.1 coordinate 36,258,960, forward strand.
CACACACACACACACACTCTCTCACATGTACACAAACTCTCTCATACACACTAAGAAAAATAAGTACAGATTTGTACTTAAAGGAGTACAGAGCTTTTCGCTGGGGCTGTACCTTATATTGAGGTACAAAAAAGTACCTTTAAATAAAAAGTAAATTTTTGTAACCATGTTTTTTGTGCCAGTAAAGATTATAAATTTTATAAACATTATCATCAACTAAATATGTGTCAAGAACTTAATGATCCGTAATTTACTGGCTTTCAAAAAACATGTGCAATTAAAATAAATATTGTTTATTAGTGCAGTGATACAGAATACTGAATGTACCTTTTGGCTGCAGGTTAAATGGTACAAATTTGTACTTATTGCTGTTAGAAATGACTTTGTACTTCAGAGGGAACAAATCTGACCCTGTAAAGACCAGTATTGTACCTTTGAGGGTACAATTATTAAGAGTGTACCTCTGAGTACAAAAAAGTACTCATATCGTACCTCTGTTTTTTAGAGTGTAGTGTGTATAGTAGGGTAATTAACGGTAATTAACGTAATTAACAGTGTGTTTCTTGTGAAAAACAGATTTTTTAATGAAATTTGTGTTTTAGAGCTGCAGTTTGAGGGTAAAGCAGGAATTGTGTTTGTAGTTTAGCAGAACTGGTTTAGGGGTAAATGAGTTATATGTTGTGGTCATTGTGTCTCAAGTACCGATACTTGTGTTTAAACAATGGAGAAAACTGTAATCTGAAAGAGTGTTAGGAAGAGGGAGGTGTGTAATTGAATTAGACAGTCTGTCGGAGAGAGGGGGTTTAATTGGTTCAGTTAATCTGAAATAGAGTGGGCAGAGGGAGGTGTGTGATTGGCCGAGATAATCTATAAAAGAGGGGTTTGATTGGTGGAGTTAATCTAAAAGGGAATCTGAGATTAATTATCTGATTATACAATATTTGCTGTATGTATGATAAAACAGTTTGTTTATAAAAATAAACAACAAAATCATAAACTGCACTTATTACCTGTTGTGTTTATAGACTTTGCAATGATGATGTCATTCCAAATAACTCCGCCCATTCTCATTGTTCTTCTCATAGTTAATGGTGAGTCTTTGTTCATTCTGAGACATTTCTACACAAAACTTTAAATTATTTAAAAATGTGACTTTACTGTACGCACTGTGCCATGCTGTGTGTGTGTGTGTGTTTATCAGTTTGTGCACAGTGTGTTGATTTCTGCTTCTCTGCAGCTCCTCCTCCACTCTACTGCAAGACCTGTGAAGTTTCTCACTTTGTGCTTTTAGCTCCAAATGATCTCAGCTTATTGCAGCTGATTATTCCACACTCAGCTGAAATGAACAGGTTTAGAAATGAGCTGAAGTGAAACTTTCTGCAGCATTTTTACTGACTGACCCCCACAGACACATCATTTACTCTCTTCTGGATTCTGTGTTGCAGGAGTTGGAGCTCAGTATGGGTGGGAAGTGACTTACTACAATAAATATATCTGTGCTCTAAAGGGGTCTACAGTGATCATGGACTGCGATTACATAAGTCCATGGGGTCACACAGTTAAAAAGACTTTCTGGACAAAATCCCTGCCACCAGCTGCAGGTGTAGAACCTCCTGATCTGTTAGATGATCCAGAGTACAGAGACAGGGTTCAGTACCACAGAGATAAATCCTGCAGACTCAGCCTGAGAGATGTGAGAGAAAACGACCAGAGTAAATACTACTTCAGATTTATAACAGATAAAGGAGTAAAGTATCAGGGTACAGATGAAGTTAATCTTTCAGTAACAGGTAAGCTCCATCAGCAGAAATAACACACTGTACTTCATTCACTGCTGAACAGGATTCCTCCAGCAGTTCTGTAATATAATCACATCAGTCCTTCAAACCACACCTGAAGAACACTGCTTAGAACTGCAGAACCAGAATCCACACAGCATTTCAGAGTAAGAGTGCTGATCTAGGATCAGTTTCTGGGACTGAGATCTTCATAAGCAGGATTAAAAATTTAATTTTACAGAAAATGAATGGCTCTACAATAATATCACAATTTTTTAGGACATTTTCTTTTGCGAAAACAATATTCTTGGCTATCTGCCAAAACCCGGAATAATATTTATTTACTCTTATTAATTATATAATATATAGGATGAAGTTTTATATCATATAACAGTATTAAGCTTTCAGTAATCTGATTTTTTCTTAATTTTGCTGGAATTGTAACGTATATAATTGTCAAGATTATTATCACAGTTAATTCAAATAAAATTATTATATTATCATGTATGATTCAATAGAGCACATCCCTATATCAAAATAATTTTTCACATGATTCTCACACTACCCAAAGATCCCCTTGTATAAATTCTCTTTATTCAGCTAATGTGAGGATGATACAGTAGAAGTGTGTTATCTCTTGTTGGCAGGTCTCCAGGTGGAGGGTCCTGAGAGAGTGATGGAGGGAGATAAAGTCACTCTCACATGTAAAACTACCTGCAGACTGACTGACAGAACATCATTCACCTGGTACAGAAATGGAGCTGCTTTATCCTGCAGAACTGAACAGCTCTACCTGCAGTCGGTCAGCAGGGAGGATGCAGGCAGGTATAGCTGTGCTGTACTGGATCAGAACCTTCACTCTCCTGAGGTCACTCTTAATGTTTTAGGTAAGTATTAATCAATTTACTTAGTCCTAAAGAACAGTAAAACTGTTAACATATTTAACAGGGAGTAGATCTGATCTACAATCATCTAGAGCCGATTCTAAGAAGTATAAAGAGTCTAGAACTGGAATTAATGATCAGGTCTGAGCTGATTTACACAGTGCACTGTCCTCTGTTTTCTGTTTACTCTAGATCTGAAGGTGGATCTGCAGGTGGAGGGTCCTGAGGAAGTGATGGAGGGAGATAAAGTCACTCTCACATGTAAACCAAGCTCAACTCTGCCTTCCACAACTAAATTCACCTGGTACAGAAATGGAGCTCCTTTATCCTCCAGAACTGAACAGCTCTACCTGCAGTCGGTCAGCAGGGAGGATGCAGGCAGGTATAGCTGTGCTGTACTGGATCAGAACCTTCACTCTCCTGAGGTCACTCTTAATGTCAGATGTAAGTACAGATTCTGGATTCATGATGAACTAATTGTGGTCTAATAAAACCCAAAATTACTGCAGCTTCAGTTACTTCATCAATATTTATTTAACCTGTAATAAATAAGTCAATAAATCCTATAAATATGGTAACTGTTTAGTGTCATCATGATTTCCTGTCTCATGCAGTAAAAACACATTTTTACTGTCGACTGTAGATTTTAGTTAATTGGTGAAATGAATTGTGAAGCTAAAACAGCAGTACAATAATATTCATATGCTGAAGTTAATTTTGAATATCTGCAATAAAACACTATGTTTTTTAAGAACTAAATAAATAGAAAATACCTCAAATAAATTTTACAATTTGGCAGCAGACTCAGTAAGTGTAATGTGTCTTTTTACCTCTAGATCCTCCAAAGAGCGTCTCAGTGTCCATCAGTCCCTCTGGTGAAATAGTGGAGGGCAGTTCAGTGACTCTGACCTGCAGCAGTGATGGAAACCCACCTGTACAGAAATACACCTGGTTTAAGAACGAGAAAAAAGAATCTCTGCCTAAATGGACTGGTCAGATCTACAGCATCAAAAACATCAGATCTGCAGACAGTGGAGAATATCAGTGCATGGCAACCAACACACAAGGGTCTCGATACTCAGAGTACAAGTCATTAACTGTTCTATGTAAGTTTTTGTTTTTTGTTTCTAATGTATAAATTCTAAAATATAAAAATCAGTCACCTCTATATTTTAAGATACTCTACAAACTTTATATTTTTTCTAGATCCTCCAAAGAGCGTCTCAGTGTCCATCAGTCCCCCTGGTGAAATAGTGGAGGGCAGTTCAGTGACTCTGACCTGCAGCAGTGATGGAAACCCACCTGTACAGAAATACACCTGGTTTAAGAAGGTGGATAAAGACGTTCAGCAGAAATGGACCGGTCAGATCTACAGCATCACAAACATCAGATCTGCAGACAGCGGAGAATATCAGTGCATGGCAACCAACACACAAGGGTCTCAATCATCAGAGTACAAGTCATTAACTGTTCTACGTAAGTTCTTATTCTTTGTTTCTAATGTAGACATTTTACAAATTAAGATCAGTAATTACTAAATATTAAGATGGTGCATATTCACAAATGTTTTTTTTCTAATTAAAATAAAAAATAATTAAAATCTAATGTATTTGTATCAGGAAATCTGGTACCAGACTCAATAACTGCAATGTGTCAATCTGCCTGTAGATCCTCCAAAAAGCATCTCAGTGTCCATCAGTCCCTCTGGTGAAATAGTGGAGGGCAGTTCAGTAACTCTGACCTGCAGCAGTGATGGAAACCCACCTGTACAGAAATACACCTGGTTTAAAAAGGTGGATAAAGACGTTCAGCAGAAATGGACCGGTCAGATCTACAGCATCACAAACATCAGATCTGCAGACAGTGGAGAATATCAGTGCATGGCAACCAACACACAAGGGTCTCAATCATCAGAGTACAAGTCATTAACTGTTCAACGTTAGTTCTCTATCTTTGTTTCTAATGTATAAATTAGACAATTTCATCTCTGTATGTTAAGATGGTCTACATTGTTATTTTTGTCTAGATCCTCCAAAGAGCGTCTCAGTGTCCATCAGTCCCTCTGGTAAAATAGTAGAGGGCAGTTCAGTAACTCTGACCTGCAGCAGTGATGGAAACCCACCTGTGGAATATACCTGGTATAAAGGATCATCATCAGTAGCAACAGGAAAGACCTTCACACTGAACAAGATCAGCTCTGTGAACAGTGGAGAATACAAGTGTAGATCCAGTAATAAACATGGAGAGAAATACTCTGATACTGTAACTCTGAATGTTCTGTGTGAGTGCTTCTTTACTTGTTTCAGTTATTGATTCTGTTTTCTATACCAGCTTTACTTCAAGTGTCTAACAGTCAGTGATTATACTCTCACTGTTGTTGTTCTCTGGTTTCTAGATCCTCCAAAGAGCGTCTCAGTGTCCATCAGTCCCTCTGGTGAAATATTGGAGGGCAGTTCAGTGACTCTGACCTGCAGCAGTGATGGAAACCCACCTGTACAGAAATACACCTGGTTTAAGAAGGTAGATAAAGACGTTCAGCAGAAATGGACCGGTCAGATCTACAGCATCACAAACATCAGATCTGCAGACAGTGGAGAATATCTGTGCATGGCAACCAACACACAAGGGTCTCAATCATCAGAGTACAAGTCATTAACTGTTCTATGTAAGTTCTTATTCTTTGTTTCTAATGTAGACATTTTACAAATTAAGATCAGTAATTACTAAATATTAAGATGGTGCATATTCACAAATGTTTTTTTTCTAATTAAAATAAAAAATAATTAAAATCTCATGTATTTGTATCAGGAAATCTGGTACCAGACTCAATAACTGCAATGTGTCAATCTGCCTGTAGATCCTCCAAAGAGCGTCTCAGTGTCCATCAGTCCCTCTGGTAAAATAGTGGAGGGCAGTTCAGTGACTCTGACCTGCAGCAGTGATGGAAACCCACCTGTGGAATATACCTGGTATAAAGGATCATCATTAGTAGCAACAGGAAAGACCTTCACACTGAACAAGATCAGCTCTGTGAACAGTGGAGAATACAAGTGTAGATCCAGTAATAAACATGGAGAGAAATACTCTGAAACTGTAACCCTGAATGTTCTGTGTGAGTTCTTTTTACTTGTTGTAGTTATTGATTTTATTTCGTATCTTGTTATAACAGCTCGTTACTTTAAAGGTCACCTTCCGTCGTTTTTTCTTTCATTTTAAAATGTCTAGTTGTGGTCTCTAGTATGAATGAATGACATGTGAGCCGTTTTTGTAAAAAAAAAGTGCTCAGGTGTCTCTGTATAGCTCTTTTTTAATGGACTGTTTTAGGGGTGTGTCCAAAATGACCGGATTCCAGCTTTGCTCATGAATATTCATACATGCAAACAGCATGCAAATATCTCTCCTCTGATTGGCTAGGAGCACTGCGACGCCCCTCCACCGCTCTGCCGCTCACTGCCTTCCACCTCCTAACTGATGAGCGGTGATGTTGTGTCGCTTCAGCTCCGCCTCTGGGAGTTTCTCGAGCCAAGGTGGGCTGGTCTGTGAGTTTCTGCCTACGTAGGCAGAAAGATAATTCAAAATTCACCCGTTTTTCGGAGGGGGGGGAGGGGGGATTTCTTTGCTTAGCTCCTGCAGACAATGGGGGCTGCAAAACAGTTTAATGTGCAGGTGTACACATTCAACTCGGAGAGACCTACTGTATTCCACAAAAAACAAGAAAAATCGGATTTTCGCGGAAGGTGAGCTTTAAAGGGTCTGTGATGATACTCTCAATTCTTGTTTTTCTATGTTTTCTAGATCCTTCAAAGAGCGTCTCAGTGTCCATCAGTCCCTCTGGTGAAATAGTGGAGGGCAGTTCAGTGACTCTGACCTGCAGCAGTGATGGAAACTCACCTGTACAGAACTACACCTGGTTTAAAGATGGTGGAAGCTCACCTGTAGGATCTGGACACAGTTACAGCCTTACCTTGGACTCTGAAAGCAGTGGTCAGTACTACTGTGAGGCTGAGGATGAACACGGATCTAAAATATCAGAAGCAGTGCTGCTTAGTTTCAAAGGTATGATTGAGAGAGAACTACTATAACATAAAGTTTCATAATCAATAATATTAAATTTATAACAGTTATGAATGTTTTTTACACAGGGAATCCGAGTGTTACTCTGTATATCACTGGTGGAGTCTTGGTCGGGTGTATAGGTTTGATCCCTGTTCCTGTCATTCTGTTTATAAGGTGAGTACATGTTTTCCTGTGTTATTTTATTATATTTTAATCAGTTATTTGTCAGTGTTCCTTCCTGTAGTGATGACCTTTTTTCTGAAAGCAGGAAGAAGAAGAACAAGAGAAGAAAGAAGGATGAACACGACTACCAGGTGAGCTGTTAAAGATTTGCTGCTGTTGGAGTGAAGCTGTAGAGTTCTCTGATCTGACTGAGATCCTGAAGGGTTTGTTTCTGATCTGTTGAGTTGATTCAGTGGGTTAGAGCAGGGTAAACCCTCCACTCTGCAGTGTAGAGGAACTCCAGCAGCTGGAGTCATTACAGATCTTCACCTGTAGATGGCAGTACTGATCTAAGACCTGTGTGTAGAGAAGCACAGGTGTAGAGTAGAGCTCTGTCCAAGGTGCTGATATTAAGCAGACTTAATGAAGAACAGATCAGAAGAACTAGGCTTTGGTTAAAGGAGGATATTCTGATTAATATTCTGATTTAATGAAGGAGTGAATTTATTTAGTTCTGTGTTTAAACTGTTTCTGTTCTCTAACCCTCCTCTCTCTCCAGAACACTGACCCTAATGCTCAGGACGACACGTACACAGCTCTTAACCCCATGACCAGATCCTCTAATGATGTTTACGACACACTTAATGCAGTAAGACACACCGTTCCTTCCTCTGAGCTCTGAATCTGTTGTAGCTTTTGTGGTATTTGGGAAGAGCTGTGTTAATTGTTAATTTTAACCCAATAAGTGGGGTTAAATGTGACAGCATTTTAACAGTAAAATGTTTGGGTTTGTTTTAAATTCACATGAAGCAGAAATATCTTCTATTATTATTTACCACTGTATTAAACTAACCATCCGGTGTGGAGGCTGGTCTTTAGTCTGATTGGCTCTCACTGTGAGTCGTTTATGTGATTTAATCAGGGCTTTAACACCATAGACTGTATATAAGTATGGACAGCAGACAGGGGTTGAAAAGTGAAGCCACTACATCTCTAACGCCCTCTGGTGGCTGGCTCCAGTACAACTTTAAACCCTGCCTATTTCCATTCAACTTAATGAAAGATGGCGTAATCTTTAATCTAAAATTACACATTCAGGATTTTTTTTGGAAGTTGGGTTCTTTACATTCTGCAATTCTCCTGTGTTAATAACCCCCAGTGTTTTTCTTTACAGTTAATACGTTTTATAGAAGTTATTCTGTGATATTTAAAGGGGTGTGGCGATGTGGTGATTGACAGCTGAGGGCAGGTTGATTGACAGGTCGCCTGAGAGTGTGAACGCGCACCGCCACTGTGGCTCGGTCGCGGAGCTCACAGTCAGATCTTTCTGACATTCAGATTTTAAAGTTTAAAAATGACATTTCTGAAGTAAAGCAATGACTTATTTAGCAGTTAACTGTTGTAACAGAGCCTCAGGGAAACGTTCTCTGCAGTTTTTTCTGTAAGTGGATAATTTCCTTCCATCAACTCATTAGTATTCATACTTTGTTCTTCTCACTCATTTTAGCATCTAGGTTAGGTTTTTAACCCAGCGTTAGCTACTTAACGCTAACTAACTAGTTAACCAAGTTAGCCAACTCAGGTTAGCTAAGTTAAGTAACTTGTTTGGTAAAAATGACGGTGAAACGCAAAGAGTAATTGAGGGAGAGGGCGGGGTTTTGGCAGTCACACGGCCCTGCCTTCCACCTCTGCTGCGCCAGTTCTTGTCTCTAGGCTCTCCTTTCACACTCCCGAACTCCATTTCCCAAAATCCCACTGGCGATGACGTCACCGTCAGCCGTTCACCCTCACCCAATCGCGTTACGCTCCCCCGTTCAGAGTCACCTGTATTCTAGGAAGTTCCGGTTCATAGTAATTCTAGGTTTTGTATATATAGGGTTCTGTTAGCGTCTGTTCTTTGCGAGGTATTGTCGACTCATGTTGCGTGCTGAGCGTTTTTTCCAAACCCTTTTCTGTCTGCCTTTTTGTTATGACCCATTTTTCTGTATTACGGATTTTGCCTTTTGTATTTGCCCTTATCGGATTTGTTGTATTATCGGACTGTCTCTCTTGCTTCGGATCTTGGACTGTTTTCTGTACTACGTCTCCTGTTTACACTGTGAGTGTTGTTCAACCTGGCTGTGTTATTCTGTTTACGGTTCTGTAAATAAACCAGTCTTTACCATTTTTTCGGCAAGCGTCACTCCTACCTGCCTTGCGTTACAGTTCTGGCTCCAACTTGCCTCTACTTACCATATTTTGGCTTCAAAACTCCTTAATGAGAGTGAATGGGGACGTCCTGTCCATACTTATATACAGTCTATGTTTAACACAGACACCAAGAGGGAGATTCAGATAATACAGGAGGAAATTTTGGGACTTAAACTCACAATGTATCTTTAGTTAATCAGTGAAAACTAAAACTGTTTCTGTTCTCTAACCCTCCTTTCTCTCCAGAACACTGACTCTAAAGCTCAGGACGACACGTACACAGCTCTTAACCCCATGACCAGATCCTCTAATGATGTGTACGACACACTTGCAGTAAGTAGATCTAGATCTTCAATAATTTAGATAAAGAAAGAACTCCTACAAACTCTAATAGTCTTCATTTCTGCTTCATTCTGTCTTTCCCTCAAACAGACTGTTCATTCCAGTCCTTCTGGTGATGTGTACACAGCTCTGGATCCTCAGAGCAGATCTCCTGAGTACCAAACTCTAGCAGTGACTGAATTCACTTAACTGGAACAACTTGTTGGAGATCACCAGTTCAAATCCAGGACTGGGAGTCTAAACCTGCAGACGCTTCCCTAAACCCCTTTACTTTATAGTCCAGCATGTTGATCCACAGTGTAGCACACTGAGAAAGAAAAGAGATTATGGGGGTTTGCAGTGATTTACTGGGTAGAAAATGTAAAAGATAAATTAAGTAGCTTTAAGAGCTTTTAGAGTTCATCTTTTAGAGATCTGCTTTGGACATCTTCTTTCTCTAATGTATTTCATTAATATTAAAATTAATACACACACTTATCAGTTACAGATAATAAATAACTTACAAATCAGAAATCATTTCTTTTAAATATTCTCTTTCTTATTATGTTTAGTGTGATCAGTGTGTGTAGATTTGTTAAGAGTTGTTATTCTAAAATGTAGTGTTAAAGTTATTTTCTTTTAGTGTTTTAGTATTTTTTTATTTACTATTTTAACCAGAAACTAATATCTGTAGTAGTTTTACTATATTATACAATAACATGTATGTATGTTTATGTTTTTCTTTTTTAATTTTTTTTTGTAAACCTTAGGGAAAAATCAATTTACAATTTTATCCTGATGCAAAATATTTTGCTTAATAATTTCACTTGGAAATTTATGTTTTTGAGTTTTAATTTGACAGTGCGCATTTTAATTATTTCACCAATACTAATAATATATATTTTTTTCTTTTTGAACAGTGAGGTTGAAATAAAATGTTTAAATAAAATGTTATTATTATTATTATTATTATTATTATTATTATTATTATTATTATTATTATTATTATTGTTTGTAGTAGTAGTAGTACAAAATATTATTAAAAAAGGTATTTTTGTTATTTTGTACATTTTACATTTATTTGTAATCAAAAGTGAATAAAACGATAAGTAATCCTCTGAAAATGTATTTTAAATTCTTTTTGTTAATATATACTTATATAGACTTCTATACATTGGTCATATTATGTTTATGGTTATATTATCCTTGTGATCTTTAATTTGTACTTTTTTTATTATGTAAGTGTTATTATCTACTGTAGGAACTACTGTCTGGTTTGCATAAATAAAGACATTGTTCATTTTCACCAGGAGTCTTTCTTTAAGAAGTGAAGAACATCTCTCTCTCTTATGGTGTTCCCCAGGGCTCAGTTCTTGGGTCTGTACTTTTCAGTATAAACATTAACACTGGTGAATAGAATTAAACAGCACGGCTTACAGACAATACAAAACAATATATAAAATAATGCACCAGATCAGAACCTCAGTAAGGAATCATGTAATACACATATTAAATTATTTAGATTAGATTAGTTTAGCAGGACATTTAGATTAGATTAGAGGAAAATCTCACCCAAGAATCTACAAGTTCCCTACAGACACATTTAATTCATTAATTACTGAAACAGAGACAGTGCTGTTCATTAATAACTGAAATATGAGCCGGCAGAAGAGGAAGATGATGAAGAGTCAGGTGATTCACTACAGAGCTCCAGATATCAGTCAGTCAGTGATGGTCTGATGGACAGTCTGCATGTAATTATAACTACAGTCCTCTAGAGGGCAGCATCAACCAACCGTACATCACAACCCAGCTCTGACATAATCACTACAGCGACCAATCAGAACAGAACAACAGAAAAAAGGAGAAGCAGACAGAAAGAGAAAACAGTAAAATCAGAAGAGCTTCATACTCTATATGGACAAAAGTAATGGGACACCTGCTGTTAAACTGTTTCTTCTGAAATAAAAATAATTAAATTTATGTAATTTTATGTATGTTTAAATTTAATGGAGTAACTGTCTCTACTGTCCAGAGAAGACACGCTCACTTCTGTCTTCATCTTCCTCAGTCACTGATGAAGATGAAGTTTATGATAATTAGGATGAGGATGATGATGATAAGGAGGATGATGATATGGGTGAAGAAGGTGATGGTGATGATTAGGATGATGATGATAAGGGTGAAGAAGAAGATGATGATTAAGATGAGGAAGATGATTAGAATGAGGAGGATGATGATGGTTAGGATAGGGAGGAGGGTGATTAGAATGATAGAATGAGGAGGATGATGATGGTTAGGATAGGGAGGAGGGTGATTAGAATGAGGAGGGTGATGATGGTTAGGATAGGGAGGAGGGTGATTAGAATGAGGAGGAGGATGATGGTTAGGATAGGGAGGAGGTTGATTAGGATGAGGAGAATGATGATTAGAATGAGGAGGAGGATGATGATTAGAATGAGGAAGATAATTCGAATGCAGAGGATAATGATTAAGATGAGGATGATAAGGGTGAGGAGGTTGATGAGAATGTGGACGATGATAATGATAAAGGTGATAATGATGTGGAGGATGATGATGATGATGAATAGGATGAGGAAGATGATATTGATGAAGACGAGGATAATAATGATGATGAAGAGGATGATAACGATTGCGGTGATGATGAACAGAATAGAGGACGGTGCAGTTTTCAGTGCTCATAATCACTGGAGAATCTGAAGAGAGTCATTATCACCTCTGACCCATAAGAGTGTGTGAGCTGTAGTGTGTTTTTGAACTGGCCGGCCTTATCTGATCATCTAGAGAGACGTAGTCGGAGTAGACCAGTGATAAAAAAAGAAGGCAGAAGTCACTGACACTGACCGTACCCAACAACGTCATCTTAACCACATCCCGCCTGCCAGTTTAAACTGGTGAAGCTCCTCCAGTTCTCTGCATTCGTCCTCTGGGTTCAGGAGATGATCGTCGCTTGATGAAGGTAGGAGAACTTTAGGTGTGCTTTTAGATTCAGAGTCAGGAATTTAGATTAATGCACTTTATTTACTTAAGAACCTCTCGTTGGTAAAAGTCAGTTTACATCAAATTCATGATGTCTATTAAATTTCTTCTTAAGATCAGTTGGTGATTAAGGCCTAAAGAGTGTAGAAATAAACTGGGTTAAGAAGTGGAGTTGGACTGTTGGTCTTCAGTGGAAGTTTCTACTATAAAACATTAAGTTAGATACTCTGGTAGATAAGAGCTCATATGGAGAGCAGGCCAGACCCACCCGAACACACTCCTGTCTATTCATTGTGCTGCTCGTGTGCTGCTGACTAGAGTGTAGGATGTTGGTTGGTGGGTGCTTTACTATTGAAGGTAACAGTGGTTGCTATGATCGCATAGGTGGCTACTAGAATGCTGCTAGGTGTTTATTTTTTCTCATGATGCATCACAGTATCTGGAAGATGCCTAATGCCAGGCACTAGAGGGTTAAACTCTCATTAGTGTATTGTTTTCTATTGTAGTGAACATTTTTATACAATAACATTCATAACTTTATTCAAACATGGTGATATAAAGAGGGTACATGGTTAAAGTGAACTATATAGATGAACTGTAAATGATCGATTACACAGAAGGCCTAAAGGCCTGTACATTGCTTGCATCTCTATGGCAACATGACTAACCCCCCCTGCCAAGGGTCTGTCTCAACAGTAGTGTGTATCCGTGTGGGATGTGGGTTGCGGTGGGTTATGTTAGTGGGTGGGGGGGGGGGGAGGGGGTGTCTTTATCCAGACTTCCTTTTTCTTCATGACTCTCTTCTACTCTCTCTTTGTCTCATTACTTTATTTTCCTGTTTGTTAGCCTGTATGTCAATCACGCTCTTTCCCTTTTTCTACATTACTGACCAAGACACAGCGCCACCTAAAGGCAGCTGACTTTCTAACTTTTGTAATGTATTTGAAAATGTGTATCTGCTGGTAGAGTGGTGTGTGACAGCAAAGAACAGGACTGATGCAGTGAAAAGCAGAAGAGCAATGCTAAAACTGTGTGTGTGTGTGTGTGTGTGTGTGTGTGTTGTATATTGCAGTTGAAAACCTCAAAGCTGCTTCTAGTTGCTACAGTAAGTAGTGAGGAGATCGCCATCATCCAGGTGTGAAATACTTTATTATTTATGATAATCCAAACGTATAATTATTTAAATTTAAAATTTAGGGTTCTGCTTTTCTGTCTGTTGACTGTTTGAGCTGTTTTACTGTATTTGGAGATTATGGTTGTCATATCGAGAAGTTAATGTGCAATTATTTGCTCAACACTGATTATGTTTGATTGGTTGAGTTAATCTAGAGTCTTTAAAGGGAGTCATTGTGATCGTGTTCAAATTAGCTAAATTAATTTGGAAGAGAGCTGGGGAAGGGATGGAGTTAATCTGGAAGAGAGCTAGGGAAGGGGTGGAGATAATATAAATAAGAGCTAAGGAAGGGGTGGAGAAAATCTGAGTAGGGGGTGGTGTAAATCTGAAAGAGAGTTGAGGAGAGGGTGGTGTTCATCTAGAATAGAGCTGGGAAGGGTTGGAATTTATTCTGGGAAAGAGCTGGGGAAAGGGGTGGTGTTAATCTGGAAGAGCGCTGGGGATGGGGTGTTGCTAATTAAGAATAGAGCTGGAAAGAGTTGTAATTTTATCTAGAAGAGAGCTGTGGAGAGGGTGGTGTTAATTTAGAAGAGAGTTGGAGAGAGGGTGGTGTTAATCTAGGATAGAGCTGTGGAAGGATTGGGATTTAATCTGGAAGATCGCTGGGGATGGGGATGGTGTTAATCTAGAATAGAGCTGGGAAGAGTTGGGTTTAATCTAGAAGAGAGCTATGGAGAGGGTGGTGTTAATCTGGAAGAGAGCTGGGGACAGAGTGGTGATAATCTAGAAGATAGCTGGGGACAGAGTGGTGATAATCTAGAAGAAATCTGGATAAGGGGTGGTGTTAATCTAGAATAGAGCTGGGAAGAGTTAGGATTTAATCTAGAAGAGAGCTGGGGACAGAGTGGTGATAATCTAGAAGAAATCTGGATAAGGGGTGGTGTTAATCTGGAAGAGAGCTGGGGAAAGGGTGATGATAATCTGGAAGAAAGACGATGAAGGGGTGGTGTTAAGAGGTCAAGGTTAAGATGTGTCTGATTAGCTGGGACAATATGAAACAGAGCTAGAGAGGAGTTTGACTGGTTAAATCAAATCTAGAAGAGAGTTAGAAGTTAGGGAGGTACTTGATTGGTGGCTGATATATGGTGTTGATACTGTATTTGCAGTGTATGATAAATGGTGTATGCTATGGTAAATGTACAGTTTTCTTTAAAAAAAAAAAATCTAAAGAATTTCTCTCCCTGCTGTGTTTATAGATTTTGCAACGATGATGTCACTTAAATTAGTTCCACCCCTTCTCATTGGTCTACTTATTGTTAATGGTGAGTCTTTGTTACATTACCGGATATTTCTGCACAATGCTTTAAAAATATTTCAAAATATGGCTTTACTGTTCGCACTGTGCTCGGCTGTTCTCTGTCTATTTTTATAATTCTCAGCTCCTCCTCCACTCTACTGCAAGATCTGTGAAGCTTCTCACTTTCTGTTTTTAGCTCCAAATGATCTCAGCTTATTGCTGCTGATTATTCCACACTCAGCTGAAATGAACAGGTTTAGAAATGAGCTGAAGTGAAACTTTCTGCAGCATTTTTACTGACTGACCCCCACAGACTCATCATTTACTCTCTTCTGGATTCTGTGTTGCAGGAGTTGGAGCTCAGTATGAGTGGGAAGTGACTTACAGAACTAAATCTATCTGTGCTCTAAAGGGGTCTACAGTGATCATGGACTGCACTTACTCATATCCAGCGGGTCACACAGTCAAAACAGCTTTCTGGACAAAATCCCTGCCACCAGCTGCAGGTGTAGAACCCCCTGATCTGTTAAAGGAAGAACAGTACAAAAGCAGGGCTCAGTATATTAGAAATAATCAACACAACTGCAGCCTCAGCCTCAGAGATGTGAGAGAAAGCGACCAGAGTAATTACTACTTCAGATTTATAACAGATAAAGGAGGAGGAAAGTATCAGGGTACAGATGGAGTGTATCTTTCAGTAACAGGTAAGCTCCATCAGCAGAAATAACACACTGTACTTCATTCACTGCTGAACAGGATTCCTCCAGCAGTTCTGTAATATAATCACATCAGTCCTTCAAACCACACCTGAAGAACACTGCTTAGAACT
The DNA here is from genome assembly GCF_023375975.1 of Astyanax mexicanus. Lineage (NCBI taxonomy): Eukaryota > Metazoa > Chordata > Actinopteri > Characiformes > Acestrorhamphidae > Astyanax > Astyanax mexicanus. Next base: position 36,274,591 of record NC_064428.1, read on the forward strand.
GCAGATCCAGAATCCACACAGCATTTCAGAGTAAGAGTGCTGATCTAGGGTCAGTTTCTGGGACTGAGATCTTCATAATCAGGACTGGATCTGATCCTAGATCAGTATTCTCACTGAATATCAGATCAGATTTAGCTGCATTCTAGTAAATTCTCAGTGTTAATGAACTCCTGCTGATTAAGACTAAGCATTCATTCAGCTAATGTGAGGACGGTACAGTAGAAGTGTGTTATCTCTTGTTGGCAGGTCTCCAGGTGGAGGTTCCTGAGAGAGTGATGGAGGGAGATAAAGTCACTCTCACATGTAAAACTACCTGCAATCTGACTGACAGTCCATCATTCACCTGGTACAGAAATGGAGCTTCTTTATCCTCCAGTACTGAACAACTCTACCTGCAGTCGGTCAGCAGGGAGGATGCAGGCAGGTATAGCTGTGCTGTACTGGATCAGAAACTTCAGTCTCCTGAAGTCACTCTAAGTGCTTTATGTAAGTATTAATTACTTGTTGTTCCTGATTTAATAGTAAAAAAAATAGATATTTTTAATGTATTTGTATTACTCATCTTAATCTAATAATTTTTAACTCGATAAAAGTAATTTGCTGAAATTTACCCTACAATTTAACAGTACCACAGTTTCGTTCACATCCTGTTAATGACAAATATGTAATATAAAGTTTCACATAGTTCTGCAGGAATTCACTTGTGAAGTGTAATGTGTTATTTTACCTCAAGATCCTCCAAAGAGTGTCTCAGTGTCCATCAGTCCCTCTGGTGAAATAGTGGAGGGCAGTTCAGTGACTCTGACCTGCAGCAGTGATGGAAACCCACCTGTAGAATATAACTGGTTTAAAGGAAAATCATTAGTAACTAAAGGAGAGACCTTCACACTGACCAACATCAGCTCTGTGAACAGTGGAGAATACAAGTGTAAATGCATTAATGAACATGGAGTAAAATACTCTGATACTGTTACTCTGAATGTTTTGTGTGAGTAATTCATTGATTTTCAGTAATTGAAAACTCACTAACTGTCATTTATCTTTAGGGAACACTCACAGATCTCTTGTATATTCTGATATTTTGTTTTTTCTAGGTCCTCCAAAGAACGTCTCAGTGTCCATCAGTCCCTCTGGTGAAATAGTGGAGGGCAGTTCAGTGACTCTGACCTGCAGCAGTGATGGAAACCCACCTGTACAGAAATACACCTGGTTTAAAGATGGTGGAAGCTCACCTGTAGGATCTGGACACAGTTACAGCTTTACCTTGGACTCTAAAAGCAGTGGTCAGTACTACTGTGAGGCTCAGGATGAACACGGGTCTAAAATATCAGAAGCAGTGCTGCTTAGTTTCAAAGGTATGATTGATTGATCACTCCTATTTAATACAACATTATTAATATTAGAATGTTAGTATTAAATATGGAACAGTAATGATTGTTTCTTACACAGCGAATCCGAGTGTTACTCTGTATGTGATTGGTGGAGTCGTGGTCGGGGGTGTAGGCTTGATCCTCCTTCATGTCGTTTTGTTTATAAGGTGAGTACATGTTCTATACTAGAGAGCACTGTACCTCATATATACTTTGGTAGAGTTTGCTCTTATTTTAAGTATATTATAATGAACTTTTGATTAATAGATGCTACACAAGAAGCTTAAGTATAATTACTTCTCTAATGTTGCTGTTGCTGATTTTTTTTTTCAGGAGAAAGAGAAGAGGTCCTGTAACTGAAGACCCCAAAACAAAAGAGGTAAGTCTCAAAGACTTCAGCACATCATTGCAATCATCATTAGCATTATACACACTGATCAGCAATAACAATAAAACCATTGACGTTAAATTGAATATCACTGATTATCTGGTTATATAAACTAATATACCTTATGTCACAGGATATAGGACTGGTACTACATCCATTGGAAGTTAATGAATGCTGTATTGACCTGTGGGACATGTGTAGGGTCTCCTATATTAAATGTGGATGTGTTTTTTTTCACTCGTCAGTACCACCCACTGTGCTGTCCCCTGTATTATTTTCTCAAATCTCAGGAAAACATCAACAGCAGTGTAGAAGTTGAAGCAACATCAAATGACCCACCAGCAGATGCAGCCAATCAAGATGATGGTCTTTATTCTAGAGTAGAACTCCTCAGACCCCAGAAATCCAGGACCGAAGAGTGCTCTGCAGTTTCCCATGAGGAAGTTCAGTACAGTACCATCCAGCACCACCATGTTCAACAAGTGGAAAAGACTGGAGGAGAAGATGATGTTCAGTATGCTAGTGTCAGCTTTTCCTGTACTACTCCGGATTACAGGTGAGTTAAAACAACAAATACCTGAATATGAACCTAAACATAGAGATCTTTAATATGCTTCTAGATCACAATCAGATCATTTCTGGTTTACAGGTCTACTGCACCTGAGGATCCCTCTGTGATCTACAGTGGGGTGAAATAATCACCTGAAGATCTTTTCATGGCTCACGCTATGACCTCAATTTACAGTGAATTTACATTCTGGTTGACTAACATTAACATGCTGGTTGACCAGAAAAAAACAAGATTAATATGCTGGTTGACCTCATTAGCCATTCTGGTCAACCACCTTGGTCATGCTTGTCAACAAGCTTGGCCAGACCACACGTTGTTAGTCCAGCTAGACCATCAAGCTCAAATTAAACATCATTTTGAGGTCAACACCTAGGCTCATTTGAATTTGATGGACCAGCCCTTTTGTCATTTTGGCCAGCTGAACCAGCATGGTCATTATTTGCAATAGTCAACAAGCCTGGGCATGCTGGCCAACCAACTAAACAATCATTATATCATTATAAATGCTTAAACAGTGCCTACTACTGGTGACCTTGGGAACTGTTCAAGTTAGCAAACTTGGGAGGTAGTAGAGCACTAAATTAGTATTCGTTTTAAATGTTTATTAAATGTGTTTAAGTGGTGGTTGGGTTTTTAATGCTTTTCATCTTTTTTACATTTTATATTTTATGTTTACTGTGTTGAATAAAAAAAACAAATAATTTACATAGCTGTGAAGGCCTCTACTTCATAAGCAGAGCTGGGTAATTTTAAGAGTGCATGAGTTCATTACTATAACCAGTTAAAATATACTAAGCTTTTAACAAGTGTATCCATGTTAAACAGAATAAATTATAAATTCCTATAAAAACAGTGCGTACTACAGGTGACCTTGGGAACTGCTCATGCTGGCAGATTGTGGAGTATTCTCTCAGCCAATTAGCTAAACAAATTTAAGAAGTTATTTGGATTTTTTAAAATGCTATTTCTTCTTTATTGTTTAAAACATATATATTATATATTAAAATCATGTTAAAATCATATTTTTGTGCCTTTGTGATTAAAAAAAAAACATGTTTTTTTTTTAATAAAATGCGTTTTATCTTATTTTATATTTAAGTGTTTTGTATGAGGGGAAAAAATGAATCATTTCCATATACTCATAAAATCAATCATGCTTTTGTGCCTTATTTAATTTTCTCACAGGATTTACTTTTTAGACCAGATTTTGTTTTAATATAATTTATGGTTACTTTTTTTAAACTACACATTTATATTCTTGTCTATGAGCATTTAATGTCCTCTGTCAGGGTTACACTGAATACTGCAAATGTAACTGTAAGTAGGCTAATATTAATATAATTAAATTTCTCTTCACTCTGAAATGTGTTAAACGAAATAAAGCAGGATCTTTTATACAATTTATCAAAACAGCATTCACTTGTTACCTTCTTGTGGAAAATACCTTCTACAAAAACGCTTTAAAAGTGACCGTATAATTAGAGCTCTTTTAACTGACGGTAGATTACCTTCATTTATGTGTTCTAACAGTTTATTCTCCTTTATTTAGATTTTTTTTTCACACGGCAGTATTATGATTAACTTCTATCACTTCTATCTCTCCTAAAATGTGCATTATGAAGAGAATTAAAGAGCTAATCTGATGATTATTTTAGTTCTTCTTCCACTCGTTCAGGATGGAAGCTGAGGAGATTAGCGTTAGCTAACTAGCCCAGTTCCATGTTTACACTGTAGGAGGAGAGAAATTCCGTCAGAAAGTTGAAATGATGTTTTGTAAGCTTTGTGTAAAGCGGTCAGCAGTTCACAGCGCGGTTCTGACAGACTTTTAGTGGTTAATATTTACAGAAAACTCTCTAAATCACTCACATTTCCTCCATTACTGATGTCCTGTCAGGAGGTGCGAGTTCGGTTGCTGAGCAACGGCGCCGCGCGCGCGGCTGATAAAGCGCGGGAAAGCAGCTGCCTGTAGGCTAATGGTGAAGATTCAGAGCAGGTTAGCTCCAAACAACACGACTTTCCACAGCAAATCCTCTCAGATTCAGAGCCGCTTTTCTCTCCATATAAGATCAGCTCACTCAAACACACCTGCCTGAAATGCCTCACCTGTTCTACAGAGTTTATGGGGAAGAATTCCTCACACTAAATCACTGCAGAACGCTAGAGGGAGCCCGCGAGAGAGACCAAAATGAATGGGGGTGAATGGAGCTAAACGGCTAAAAACACTAATTAAAAATAGTTACTCTACACTTAACTAGAATAATCCTTTAATTTTAGAATGTAAAATTATGTATTTCGATAAACAGCAAAGAAAACGTCTAAATTTGTTAGTGTTTCTACAGTAAACGAGCAGCTTTAAGCAGTACAGATGCTAGCATTTCTGTTAAGGTAGTTTAAAATAATAACTTTAAATTCATCATCAGAGACCATTAAGAGGATCATTTTATGACAAAATCCAAACTAAGTAGGTTAAATTGTGTTTATATTTAACATTATTTTTATTTTCTGTTTGACAGGACAGTTTTAATTATATTTGCCTGCTTATTAATTACACAGTGTCTGACTGCATGTAACAAATTAACTTTAAATCAGATTTGATCTGATTTAAAGAATCTCTTAATGTAGAGCTTTTAGCCACAAGAGGGCAGTCTCGGTACACGTAAACCTTGATTACAAAAAACCCAGTATCTCCATTCACTGCTGTAATAAATGTATAATAACGTTATTTACTATTTACCCCTTTATCAGACACACTTCATTCACCTCATCAGGTAAAAAATGCCCCAACCTCAATTAATAAAAGTATTAATTATATTGACTGTAATTAGGCTATATTTCATTAGAATATCAATAAACTCAAACAGCTTTAGCCTAAAAACATGATTAGTATTAATATACAGTGCTTTGTTCTTATACATGAATCAATTAAAGATTAAGCAGAGTTTGGAGCCACTTGAAGGGACAAGAATACATATGGGAAATTATATTTTATATTTATATTATTTTAAATAAATAATTTAATTAGCTTTGTTTATGGACTAAATAAGATAAATAAACAAGAAGAGTAAGGAATAAATGCATCATGCGTACATCAGTTTGTGAAGGTCAGCTCTTTCTTTTTCTGACCATTTGGGCTTAAGGACCTGTTACTAAAAATAATGAACATGACCTTCCTCTATGCACCAGTATATGAACCATAACATTAAAAAAACACTTAACTACTTTTGGAGATGCTCTGCTTATTGTATTACAGCCCTTATAATATATAATGTGCCATTAAAACCAGGTCATCCATGTTATTCACTTCCCTTGTCAGTGGGTTTAATGTTATGGCTACTCAATGTCTATTGGTATTGCTGTCATTAGCCACCAGTTATATTTAAAGATTGTAGAGTCAGATGTTCCTCTTTTTTTTCTTTTGCCATGAAGCAACAACTTCTAAAGGCATCTTATATAATAATTCTTAAATAGGCTGATGATATGATGATAAGAACATACAGAAAGTGTTGCACTATAAAGCTGCTGATTGCTGCATTGTTTATTTGCTGTTCACACAGTAAGAATTTAGGAGACTTGTATTAACCAGGTAATAAATACTTTATTGTAATTTATATGTAGGCTACATTGGTACAGATGCTAAGCTTTATAACTTTATACTGAGTGTGATTTCTATCTGCTGTGTTGAGGCCTGTTCTAGCCTCTGCTTCTCCCACGCTCTAAATTTAAATCAGGCTACGTCTGCGCTCCACACACACAGTGACATCAGTGCAAAACTAAAAACGTCATAGCTTCTGCATGTAAACAATGATTGAACCATTACTGCAGCTCTCTGGAAGGACACGCCCACTTTCATCTTCATCTTCCTCAGTCACTGATGAAGATAAGGATGATGATAATGATGATTTTCAGGTTTTAGTGCTCATCATCACTGGAGAATCTGAATAGAGTCCTTTTCACCTCTGACCCATAAGAGTGTGTGAGCTGTAGTGTGGTTTTAGCGTTGACTCTCAGCACCTGGCCGGCCTTATCTGATCATCTAGAGAGACGTGGTCAGAGTAGATCAGGTATAAAATAAGATGTAGTGTGAGAAAGGGGGCAGAAGTCACTGACACTGACCGTACCCAACGACGACATCTTAACCACATCCCGCCTGCCAGTTTAAACTGGTGAAGCCCCTCCAGTTCTCTGCATTCGTCCTCTGGGTTCAGGAGATGATCGTCGCTTGATGAAGGTAGGAGAACTCTCTCAGTGCTTTTAGATTTAGTACAGAGTCAGGAATTTAGATTAATGCACTTTATTAACCGATATTGTCTTAAAAAAGTCAGTTTCTATCAGATTCATGATGTTTATTAAATGTCTTCTTAAGAACAGTTGGTGATTAAGGCCTAAAGAGTGTAGAAATGAACTGGGTTAAGAAGTGGAGTTGGACTGTTGGTCTCCAGTGGAAGTTTCTACTATAAAACATTAAGTTAGATACTCTGGTAGATAAGAGCTCATATGGAGAGCAGGACAGACCCACCTGAACACACTCTGTACATTCAGCTTCACTCATAGGGGGATTAATGGAGACACACTGAGGGGCTGATTGTGCTGCTGAATAGAGTGTAGGCTGTTGGTAGGTGGATGCTGTACTATTGAAGGTAGACGCTGTGTGGTTGCTATGACACTGCTAGATGCTTATCTTGATATTTTTTGGGGTGTGTACACACACAGACACAGACACACACTCTTTCTCTCTCACACAGAAACACTCTCTGGCTCACTCTTTTACACACACACACGCAAACACACACACAGGGTCATAGCAGAAAAATCTGGGCCCTGTACACTCTCAATGTCAGTGGTCCCCTATCCATGCCAGTACACAAGGAACGTGAGCAAAAACATAAAAATCAGGATTTTCATGGGCCCCTCTCCCTAAGATCCTCTCTCTGACAAAAACATACACACTCTCTCACACACACACTCTCTCTCTCACACTCTCTCCTTCTCATGCACACAGTCTCTCACACACTCTTTGACACACACTCTCACACACTCTTTCACACACATTCTTTCATGCACACACTCTCTCACACACCCTTGCTTTCTTACACACATGCTCACACACACGCTCTCTCATACACAAACACTCCATCTGTTTCTCTCTCACACACACACACACACTTACTCTCTGTCTCTGTTACACACACATACACTCACACACGTTCTCACACACACACACACACACACATCTTTCTGTCTCTCTCACACACACATTCTATCTTTCTTTCACACACACACACCGTGTCACTCTCTTTAACACAAGCACATTCTTTCTCTCACATACACAATTTCTCTCTCTCTCACACACACACACACACACACACACACTTTCTCTTTCTCTCACACACACACTCTGTCACACACACTCTCATACACACTCTGTCTCTCTCGCACACACTCTCCCTCATAGTATGTATAGTGGGGTAATTAATTTTAGAGTTGTGAAAAACAGATGTTTTTAATGAAAATTATGTATAATGTTTTGAAAAAGTGTGTTTAAGGGCTGCAGTTTGAGTGTAAAGCAGGAATTATGCTTGTAGTTCAGCAGAAGGAGAGAGGGGGTTTAATTGGTTGAATCCGGGATTAATTTTCTGATTATATTTGCAGTTGTTCATAAAAATAAACAACAAAAACATAAATTGCATTGCATGTTGTGTTCATAGACTTTGCAATGATGATGTCACTTCAAATAACCCCGCCCACTCTCATTATTCTTCTCATAGTTAATGGTGAGTCTGTGTTCATAATGAGACATTTCTACACAAAGCTTTAAAAAATTTAATTATGTGACTTTACTGTACGCACTGTGTCATGCTGTGTGTGTGGAGCTTCTCACTTTGTGTTTTTAGCTCCAAATGATCTCAGCTTATTGCTGCTGATTATTCCACACTCAGCTGAAATGAACAGGTTTAGAAATGAGCTGAAGTGAAACTTTCTGCAGCATTTTTACTGACTGACCCCCACAGACTCACCATTTACTCTCTTCTGGATTCTGTATTGCAGGAGTTGGAGCTCAGGAAAAATGGGATGTGACTTACAGATCTAAATCTATCTGTGCTCTAAAGGGGTCTATAGTGATCATGAGCTGTACTTACGAATATCCATGGGGTCCCACCGTCCAAACGGCTTTCTGGACAAAATACCTCCCACCAGCTGCAGGTGTAGAACCTCCTGATCTGTTAGATGATCCAGAGTACAGAGACAGGGTTCAGTACGGTAATAACCACAACTGCAGACTCAGCCTGAGAGATGTGAGAGAAAACGACCAGAGTAAATACTACTTCAGATTTATAACAAAGAATCCTGAAGGAAAGTATCAGGGTGCAGATGGAGTTGATCTTTCAGTAACAGGTAAGCTCCATCAGCAGAAATAACACACTGTACTTCATTCACTGCTGAACAGGATTCCTCCAGCAGTTCTGTAATATAATCACATCAGTCCTTCAAACTACACCTGAAGAACACTGCTTAGAACTGCAGAACCAGAATCCACACAGCATTTCAGAGTAAGAGTGCTGATCTAGGATCAGTTTCTGGTGAATTTTTATAGAAAATGTATGGCTCTATAATAGTATCACAATATCTTAGGTTATTTTTGCAATAAAAATATTCTTAGCCATGTGACAAAACAGAATAATATTTAATTACTTTCATTAATTTCAGACACTACTCTAAAACTACAAAGGTAATATTTTTATGTTATACAACAGTTTAAACATTCAGTAATCTGTAATCTTTTCTCTATTTTGTTGGAATTGTAACATAAAATTGTCACAAATTTTATCATAATTCATAAAATAAAACTAGAACAATAATATTGTGTTTGATACAATAGAGAACACCCCTATATAAAATCTATTTTCTTATTTTGCCGTTTTGTATTTAAACCAATTTTAAAGATTTTAACGCTTACACATATCTTTTATAAACATGATTTTCACACCACCCAAAGATTCCCTTGTATAAATTCACTTCATTCACATTCACTCACATTCATCAGTTAATGTGAGGATGATACAGTAGAAGTGTGTTATCTCTTGTTGGCAGGTCTCCAGGTGGAGGTTCCTGAGAGAGTGATGGAGGGAGATAAAGTCACTCTCACATGTAAAACTACCTGCAGTCTGACTGACAGAACATCATTCACCTGGTACAGAAATGGAGCTCCTTTATCCTCCAGTACTGAAAAACTCTACCTGCAGTCGGTCAGCAGGGAGGATGCAGGCAGGTATAGCTGTGCTGTACTGGATAAGAATCTTCACTCTCCTGAAGTCACTCTTAATGTTTTAGGTAAGTATTAATTAATTTACTTAATCTTAGTACCATTTACAGTGGTGTGAGAAAATGTTTGCCCCTTCATGATTTCTTATTTTCGTGCATGTTTGACTCTTAAATAGTTGCGATCATCAAAAAAAAAATGAAAAAATTAAAATTAAAAATCCAAAACTTAACCCCTAGCAGCTTCAGTCTGCGGCTGACTGAGTAAGCTTTTGCTGTTTGTCTACAAAAAAAGTCGATTATCTGGAGAGTTTTAACTTTGGAAATGCTGTACAGCAGAACGGTACACGTAAAGTCAGCACCCGAGAGGTAAACAGATTAACACCAGCAGTCTGTTAGCCTAGCTAGCACTGAACTGACAGCAGCTGCATTCCGGTATTGTAAAGGTATTAACTACAGACTGGAGTGAACTATATTCATAATCCACATATCGTATAAAACTACCGGATCTTCAAACACTAACCAGCACAAACACACCCATCAGTTATTAAAAAAAGTCATTTATTTAGCTCGGAAATACAGTTAGCATTGCTAGTTAGCCGTTAGCCATCTCTTGAACTACAGCCACAATCCACATCTAATATCAAACCACAGATCCTACCAACCCTAATCAGCACTAAGAAATCAATCAGTTATTAAAAATCAGTGATTAATTCAGCTCGGAAATACAGTTAGCATCGCCGGTTAGCCGTTAGCTATTGCAGTTAATCCTCAACACTACCTGTGAAAATAAAAGTCTCCTGCGCAACTGTTGCAAAAAATGCCCTGAATTTAATATTTAATGTATTTAATATTTAACTTTTTAAAAATATTTAATAAATATTTAAATATTTAATTTGAAAGTAAACTTGTGTATTTGCATATAAAGTGTGTCAAATAAATTACTTTTAAATGCATTTCCATTAAATGCACTTGTGTATACTCTTCAAAGGGCTGTGTGGTCTGTTTCAGCCTCATAATGTAACCTTAATCTTAGTACTATTAATAAACTAAAAGTATTGGTATTTGTATCGGTATCAGCATTTTATATAAGTTTTAAATCGGTATCGGATCGGAGCTGAAAAAAGTATATCCTCCCATCACTAGTTCTAGCCACACTCAGGCCTAATTACTGCCAAACCTGTTCTTAATCAAATTACTTAAATAGGACCTGCATGACAAAGTAAGGTACGCCAAAAGATACTCAAAAGCAAGACATCATGGCAATATCCGTCTGAAAAAGGTTATAAAGCCATTTCTAAGTTTTGGGACTCCAGCAGAACCCCAGAAGATCAGAAACGACTCACAAAAAGAACATTATGGCTTGTCTCAACTTTGCTAGAAAACATCTTGATTATCTTCAAGACTTTTGCGAAAATACTCTGTTTACTGATGAGACAAAAGTTTCAGGGTTATATAGTCTGGAGCTGTTTTTCTGCTTTAGGACCTGGAAGGCTTGCTGTGATAAATGCCACAATAAATTCCACTGTCTACCAAAAAATCCTGAAGGAGAATGTTCCGCCATCTGTTCATGACGTTAAGCTAACAAACTTGGGTTCTGCAGCAGGACAATGATCCAAAACACACATGCAAGTCCACCTCTGAATGGCTGAAGAAAAACAAAATGAAGACTTTGGAGTGGCCTAGTCATAGCCTAAACTGAATCCTATTGGGATTGTTGTAGAAATGAAAATGAAAGGTGGGTCAACACCCACCTCTCGTCCGGGGTACAACTCCCCTGCGTGTTCGTTTGATAGAGAGAGTCAGACAGGGGGAGTGAAGTTGAAAGCAAACCAAGTATTTATTACAAAGTACTGGATCCAGGAGAACATACAAAACCAATTATTAGCTGTCTCAGTATAAGTTCTGACCCACCTCTGATCTGACTCCATGTTTATACCCCAAATGACGTGAAACCTGCTGATGAGGCGTTGCTAAAATCATCTCATGTTAGCATGCATAATTTCACGTGTTAGTACTCAAGTTTCACAGGTCTGACCGGACCACTAGTGTTTGGCCTTGACTGTATCCAGCCGGACAGTGTGGTATTGTTTCAAGAATTGACTGGGTCCAGTCAGACAGTGTGGCATTGTTTCAGTAATTAGACAGTGCCGCCCTCCCTATGTGCGCGTGTCCTCCTCCCGCTTTGGTAGGTGAAGAACTTTGCACGCACAGAGAGAAAGGCCGCACTGTTTGTCCCGAAGTCTCCTTTGTATCAATTCAGTTCGTACAGAGTGCACTAGCTGATGATTGATGGCCGTTAGTCAGAAACATGCAGTGAACGAAATGCTTCAAGCATAAGCTACACACGTCACACAATGGATTCCATATATTATATGTTAATGTGTTAGTAGCGCATGGTTAGTCCGCCATATAATAGGTCCTATGTGTTAGTAAACGCCTTATGTATCATGTGGGTTAATTTGTCATAATAAGGTCGGTGTTAGTCACATGCCTGATCAAACAATGTTTTACTATATATGTAAAGAATATATTGTGATTATTGGTTAATCTTCTATATAAATGCGTGTAAAATACACTGCGAGTAATACAAATGATCAAATACAAGGTGAGTATTGGTTAATGCATATAAAATACAAGGTTTCACACAATGATTATGTAATTATAGATACTAAGATAAGTAATCATAACTGAAAGATATTTGTCAATACACTCAAGGTAAAATAAACAGTTACTCCTCAGGATGCTGTGGCATGACCTTAAAAAGGCGGTTCATGCTCAAAACCCTCCAATGTGAAGTAATTACAACAATTAAAGATTGGGCAAAAAAAATCTAACCCGAGCCTGTGCACATTCTGAGCTTTTTAAAAACAAATTCGGGCTGTTTAAATGAGCGAAATCTGTTCAGAATTACATTATTTAACACTGCAACACAGTGTAATTAATACTGTAATTAATGATCAATTCTGAGCTGATGTTTTTTGTTTATTCTAGACCTGCAGGTGGATCTCCAGGTGGAGGTTCCTGAGAGAGTGATGGAGGGAGATAAAGTCACTCTCACATGTAAAACTACCTGCAGTCTGACTGACAGTTCATCATTCACCTGGTACAGAAATGGAGCTGCTTTATCCTCCAGAACTGAACAGCTCTACCTGCAGTCAGTCAGCAGGGAGGATGCAGGCAGGTATAGCTGTGCTGTACTGGATCAGAAACTTCACTCTCCTGTGGTCACTCTTAATATCAGATGTAAGTACAGATTCTGGGTTCATGCTGAAATAATTATGGTCTAGTAAAACCGAACGCTACTTTTTTAATTTAACTCAATTTATTTACCTGTAATAAATCAGTCTATAAGTCCTAATATGGCAACTTTTTAGTGATTTCCTGACTGAAGCAGCAGAAACACACTTTTACTGTAAAACTGCGGATCCTAATTGCAGTGCTGGAGATCCAGTGAGCTGCAGGCTTTAATATTTGCTCTACTTACACACATCAGAACTCACCTGTGATACAGGATTCAGTAATGTAATTATTATGATTTATTACAATTTATTAGAAGTTTTGAATAGCAGTAAATCTGAGTTGTTTAGTGAAATTAATTGTGAAACTGTAACAGCAGTACAGTAATCTTTATATGTCAAAGTTAATTTTGGATATCTGCAATAAAACACTCTATTCTTTAACAACTAGTTTAAAAAGCAAATACTTAAAATCTAATTTATTTATACAGCAGATTTGTAATGTGTCTTTCTACCTCTAGATCCTCCAAAGAGCGTCTCAGTGTCCATCAGTCCCTCTGGTGAAATAGTGGAGGGCAGTTCAGTGACTCTGACCTGCAGCAGTGATGGAAACCCACCTGTGGAATATAACTGGTATAAAGGATCATCATCAGTAGCAACAGGAAAGACCTTCACACTGAACAAGATCAGCTCTGTGAACAGTGGAGAATACAAGTGTAGATCCAGTAATAAACATGGAGAGAAATACTCTGATACTGTAACTCTGAATGTTCTGTGTGAGTAATTAATTGATTTTCAGTAACTGGAAACTCCCTGTTATTTATCTTTATGAAACACTCACAGATTGTATATTCTGATATTTTGTGTTTTCTAGATCCTCCAAAGAACATCTCAGTGTCCATCAGACCCTCTGGTGAAATAGTGGAGGGCTGTTCAGTGACTCTGACCTGCAGCAGTGATGGAAACTCACCTGTGCAGAAATACACCTGGTTTAAAGATGGTGGAAGCTCACCTGTAGGATCTGGACACAGTTACAGCTTTACCTTGGACTCTGAAAGCAGTGGTCAGTACTACTGTGAGGCTCAGAATGAACACGGATCTAAAAGATCGGAAGCAGTGCTGCTTAGTTTCAAAGGTGTGATGGATTGACTGCTCCTATTCAATATAACATTATTATTATTATAATACTAGTATTAAATTTGGAACAGTAACGATTGTTTCTTACACAGGGAATCCGAGTGTTACTCTGTATGTGATTGGTGGAGTCGTGGTCGGGGGTGTTGGCTTGACCCTCCTTCTTGTCATTTACATGTACTGTACTAGAGAGCACTGTACTTCATATATACTTTGGTAGAGGTTTCTTTTATTATATGTATATTATAATGAACTTTTGATTGATAAATGCTACATAAGAAGCTTAAGTGTAATTACTTCTCTAATGTTTCTGATTTTTTTCAGGAGAAAGAGAAGAGGTCCTGTAACTGAAGACCCCAAAACAAAACAGGTAAGTCACAGAGGTTTCAACACATCACTGCAATCATCATTAGCATTATACACACTGATCAGCAATAACAATAAAACCATTGACGTTAAATTGAATATCACTGATTATCTGGTTATATACACTAATATACCTTATGTCACAGGATATAGGACTGGTACTACATCCATTGGAAGTTAATGAATGCTGTATTGACCTGTGGGACATGTGTAGGGTCTCCTATAATGAATGTGGATGTGATTTTTTCCAGTCGTTTATCTATCAGTACCACCCACTGTACTGTCCCCTGTATTATTTTCTCAAATCTCAGGAAAACATCAACAGCAGTGTAGAAGTTGAAGCTACATCAAATGACCCACCAGCAGATGCAGCCAACCAAGATGATGGTCTTTATGCTAGAGTAGAACTCCTCAGACCCCAGAAATCCAGGACCGAAGAGTGCTCCGCAGTTTCCCATGAGGAGGTTCAGTACAGTACCATCCAGCACCACCATGTTCAAGAGGCAAAGAAGACTGGAGAAGAATATGATGTTCAGTACGCTAGTGTCAGCTTTTCCTGTACTACTCCGGATTACAGGTAAATTAAAACAACAAATACCTTAATTTGAACTAAACATAAAGATATTTTATCTGCTTTCTAGATCACAGTGTGATCTACAGTAGGGTTAAATAATCAGCTGAAGATTTTGTGACTCACGCTATGACCCCAATTTACAGTGAATTTACATTCTGGTTGACTAACATGATCATGCTGGTTGACCAGAAAAAAAAAGATAATCATGCTGGTTGTCCTCGTTGGCCATGCCTGTCAACCACCTTGCTCATGCTTGTCAATAAGCTTGGCCAGACCACACGTTAGTCCAGCTAGACCATCAAGTTCAAATAAAAGATCATTTTGAGGTCAACACCTAGGCACATTTGAATTTGATGGACCAGCCCTTTTGTCATTATGGCCAGCTGAACCAGCATGGTTTCTAAATTTGCTAAATCTATCTATTAGTTGTAATAGTCAACAAGCCTGGTCAAGCTGGACAATCACCTAAACTATCAAATAAATAACATGTGATATGCTAGTCAAGAACTAAGTTAATTAATCAGCTTGATCTTGTTTCTTTTACTTTTCTTTTTTACAGGTGTTTCCACATTTAAACAGTATTATAAATGCTTAAACATTGCCTACTACTGGTGACCTTGGGAACTGTTCATGAAAGCAGACTTGGGAGGTAGTAGAGAACTAAATTAGCAGTTAAGATTCGTTTTAAATGTTTATTAAATGTGTTTAAGTGGTGGTTGGGTTTTTAATGCTTTTCATCTTTTTTTACATTTTATATTTTATGTGTACTGTGTTGGAAAAAAAAACAGAAACAATTTACATAGCTGTGAAGGCCTCTAGTTCATTAGCAGAGCTGGTTACATGAGTTCATTAATATAACCTGTTTTTAAATATACTAAGCTTTTTACAAGTGTATCCATGTTAAACAGAATACATTATAAATTCTTAAACAGTGCCTACTATATGTGACCTTGGGAACTGCTCATGCAGGCAGATTAGGGAGGATTCTCTCAGCAAAGTAGCTAAACAGATTTAAGGAGTTATTTTGGATTTTTTGGATTAAAACATATATATCATATATTAAAATCATGTTAAAATTATATTTTTGTGCCTTTGTGATTTAAAATAAAACATGATTTTTTTTATAAAATGCGTTTTATCTTATTTTATATTTTAGGTGTTTTGTATGAGGGGAAAAAATAAATCATTTCCATATACTCATAAAATCAATCGTGCTTTTGTGGCTTATTTAATTTTCTCACAGGTTTTACTTTTAAGACCAGATTTTGTTTTAATATAATTTATGGTTACTTATTTTAAACTACACATTTATATTCTTGTCTATGAGCATTTAATGTCCTCTGTGCGGGTTTGAATACTGCAAATGTAACTGTAAGTAGGCTAATATTAATATAATTTAATTTCTCTTCACCCTGAAATGTGTTAAATGTAATAAAGCAGGACCTTTTATATAATTTATCAAAACAGCATTAATTTTTTACCTTCTTGTGGAAAACACCTTCTACAAAAACGCGTATAATTAGAGCTATTTTAACTGACGGTAGATTACCTTCATTTGTGTGTTCTAACCATTTATTTTCCTTTATTTTGAGATTTTTTTCACTCAGCAGTATTATGATTAACTTCTATCACTTCTATCTCTCCTAAAATGTGCATTATGAAGAGAATTAAAGATCTAATCTGATGATAATTTAATTTCTTCTTCCACTCGTTCAGGATGGAAGCTGAGGAGATTAGCGTTAGCTAACTAGCCCAGTTCCATGTTTACACTGTATGAGGAGAGAAATCCCGTCAGAAAGTTGAAATGATGTTTTGTAAGCTTTGTGTAAAGCGGTCAGCAGTTCACAGCGCGGTTCTGACAGACTTTTAGTGGTTAATATTTACAGAAAACTCTCTAAATCACTCACATTTCCTCCATTACTGCTGTTCTGTCAGGAGCTGCGAGTTCGGTTGCTGAGCAACGGCGCCGCGCGCGCGGCTGATAAAGCGCGGGAAAGCAGCTGCCTGTAGGCTAATGGTGAAGATTTAGAGCAGGTTAGCTCCAAACAACACGACTTTCCACAGCAAATCCTCTCAGATTCAGAGCCGCTTTTCTCTCCATATAAGATCAGCTCACTCAAACACACCTGCCTGAAATGACTCACCTGTTCTACAGAGTTTATGGGGAAGAATTCCTCACACTAAATCACTGCAGAACGCTAGAGGGAGCCCGCGAGAGAGACCAAAATGAATGGGGGTGAATGGAGCTAAACGGCTAAAAACACAAATTAAACATAGTAACTCTACACTTAACTAGGATATTCCTTTAATTTTAGAGAGTAGAATGAAATATTTTGATAAAAAAAATAAAGAAAGATACTACATTTGTAATTTTTTCTACAGTAAACGAGCAGTTTTAAGCAGTAAAGACGCTAGCATTGCTGCTACTGTGAGCTGATTGACTGGTTGCTTAATATTAAAGCGTTTCTGTTAAGGTAGTTCAAATATTAACTTTTAAATTCATCACCAGAGACCATTAAAAGTAGCAATTAAGACAAAATCCAAAATTAGTAGGGTGAAAGTGTGTTTATATACAACAGTAAATTGAATCTATACATATTTATATTTATTTTCTGTTTGACTGGACAGTTTTAAATATATTTGTCTGCTTATTAATTACACAGTGTCTGACTGTGCATGTAACAAATTAACTTTAACTCAGATTTGATTTAAAGAATCTCTTAATATACAGCTTTTAGCCACAAGAGGGCACTCTCTGTACACTTAAACCTTGATTACAAAAACCCAGTATCTCCATTCACTGCTATAATAAATATATAATAATGTTACTTAATAATTACCCCTTTGTCAGACACACTTCATTCATCTCATCAGGTAAAGCCCCAACTTTTATTTAGTAATGGCATTAATTATAATGACTGTAGTTAGGGTATATTTCATTGGAACATCAATAAACTCTCACAACTTTGCCATGAACACATGATTAGTATTAATATACAGTGCTTTGTTGTTATACATGAATCAGTTAAAGATAAAGTTTGGAGTTTGGAGCCACTTGAAGGGACAAGAATACATATGGGAAATTATATTTTACATTTATATTATTTTAAATTAATAATTTAATTAGCTTTGATAATGGTCTAAATACAATAAATAAACAAGAAAAGTAAGGAATAAATGCATTATGCATTTAGCTTAGTTGTACATCAGTTTGTGAAGGTATGCTCTTTCTTTTTCTAACCATTTGGGCTTTAGGACATTTTATTAAAAATAATGAACATGACCTTCCTCTATGCACCAGTATATGAACCATAACATTAAAAACACTTAACTATTTTTAGACATGGTCTGCCTAATATATCCCAGCCCTTATAATATATCCTGTGCCATTAAAACGAGGTCATCCATGCAATTCACTTCCTTTGTCAGTGGTTTTAATGTTATGGCTACTCAATGTCTATTGGTATTGCTGTTATTAGCCACCAGTTATACTGAAAGATTTTAGAGTCAGATGTTCCTCTTTGTCTTTTGCCATGAAGCAGCAACTTCTAAAGGCACCTTCCATAATAATTCTTAAATAGGCTGATGATATGATGATAAGAACATACAGAAAGTGTTGCACTATAAAGCTGCTGATTGTTTCATTGTTTATTTGCTGTTCACACAGTAAGAACTGAGGAGACTCATATTAACCAGGTAATAATAATTCATTGTAATTTATATGTAGGCTACATTGGTACAGATGCTTTTTAACAACATACTGAGTGTGATTTCTATCTGCTGTATTGAGGCCTGTTCTAGCCTCTGCTTCTCCCACGCTCTAAATTTAAATCAGACTATGTCTGCGCTCCACACACACAGTGACATCAGTGCAAAACTATGAACATCATAGCTTCTATTTGTAAACACAGATTGAACCATTACTGCAGCTCTCTGGAAGGACACGCCCACTTTTTCTTCATCTTCCTCAGTCACTGATGAAGATAGTGATGATGATAATGATGATTTTCAGGTTTTAGTGCTCATCATCACTGGAGAATCTGAATAGAGTCCTTTTCACCTCTGACCCATAAGAGTGTGTGAGCTGTAGTGTGGTTTTAGCGTTGACTCTCAGCACCTGGCCGGCCTTATCTGATCATCTAGAGAGACGTGGTCGGAGTAGATCAGGTATAAAATAAGATGTAGTGTGAGAAAGGGGGCAGAAGTCACTGACACTGACCGTACCCAACGACGACATCTTAACCACATCCCGCCTGCCAGTTTAAACTGGTGAAGCTCCTCCAGTTCTCTGCATTCGTCCTCTGGGTTCAGGAGATGATCGTCGCTTGATGAAGGTAGGAGAACTCTCTCAGTGCTTTTAGATTTAGTACAGAGTCAGGAATTTAGATTAATGGACTTTATTTACAAATAATGTCTTAAGAAAGTCAGTTTCTATCAGATTCATGATGTTTATTAAATTTCTTCTTAAGATCAGTTGGTGATTAAGGCCTAAAGAGTGTAGAAATGAACTGGGTTAAGAAGTGGAGTTGGACTGTTGGTCTCCAGTGGAAGTTTCTACTATAAAACATTAAGTTAGATACTCTGGTAGATAAGAGCTCATATGGAGAGCAGGACAGACCCACCTGAACACACTCTGTACATTCAGCTTCACTCATAGGGGGATTAATGGAGACACACTGAGGGGCTGATTGTGCTGCTGAATAGAGTGTAGGCTGTTGGTAGGTGGATGCTGTACTATTGAAGGTAGATGATGTGTGGTTGCTATGATGTTAAGGTGGTTGTTATAATACTGCTAGTTTGTATCTTGAAATTCTGTTTGGTTTTAAGTGCACACACACACACACTGTCTCTCTCTCTCACACACACACACTGTCTCTCTCTCTCTCTCTCTGTCACACACACACACACACACTGTCTCTCTCTCTCTCTCTCTCTCTCTCTCTCTCACACACACACACACACACACTGTCTCTCTCTCTCTCACACACACACACACACACACTGTCTCTCTCTCTCACACACACACACACACACAGTGTGTCTCACACACACACACTCTCTCTCACATGTACACAAACTCTCTCATACACACTTAGAAAAGTAAGTACGGATTTGTACTTAAAAGAGTACAAAGTTTGTCGCTGGGGCTGTACCTTATATTGAGGTACAAAAAGGACTTTCACTGAACTGGATTTTCACCATGTTTTTTTGTGGCAGTAAAGATTGTAAACATTAAGAACTTGATGATCCATAATTGTCCATAATTTCAAATAAAAAATGTGCAATTAAAATAAATATTGTTTATTAGTGCAGTGATACAGAATACTTTTGGCTGGTTACAGTTTTTCCACATTGTATAAACGCAAAATATGGAACTATGCACACAAATCCAAAAACATGAAGCTCATGTGTTGACATTGTGACTCCAAACTGCTTAACTCTAAACACAATTCTATATGTTTTCACTCAAATATCATTCTAAATCACAGCTTTACAAATCACTAAACACAAATTGCATCATTAAGTACACCTTGGTCTCCTACAAATTACTGACCTTAAAATACAGCAATACAGTTTTTCCCAAATGTTTAAACGCATTTCTAAAAACTTGGCTCAGTTTCTCAAAACTCTAAACACAAACTGAAAATTATTAACTCCTTTGTTTAAACTCTACAAATCTCCAGCAAAACTGATTCCTTCCACCAAAACAACACACAGATATTTTATGCTTATCTCTTACAGAGCATCAAATAAACACTGACAAGATAAATTCAGAGCACTGTTATCAGAAGTATTTGGTTGTGTTTTTGACTTCATGAGGCCGCTGTACAAATTCAAATGGAAATGGAAATATGTTGTCTTTCTGTTGTTTTTATTTATTTGGTGTAGTGTATGACCCCCCCTCATTTACAGTACTACACAAATGTAAGCTATATGTACTGTATGTAGTTTGTTGCAAAACTGTAATTTTCACCTATTTTCACAATGAGAAACATGATAAGGAAAATTCACATACAAAGAGGACACAAAAATGGATTTATTGCAAAATGCAAAGAAAGAGATCACTGTTCATCAGACCCCTGATCTCGGTCAGGCCAGAGGACCTCATCTACATCAGCTGCAATATTCTCCCTCGCCAAACAGCGGGGGAAAAATGCCTTGCATGGCAAATCCATCTTTGGCAATCATCTGTGTGGATGTTATCACATGCCTCCCCCATTACATGAAGTAGAGCCACACGCTCGTGGGGTCTGCGTTTGTACACTTTCCACCTCCATGCAGAAAAGAATTCCTCTATTGGATTGAGAGATGGGGAATATGGTGGAAGGTGCAGCACAACAAACTGTGGATTTAGAGAACCAATCATTGACCAGAGCTGCCCAGTGGAAACTTACATTATCCTAGATGAAACATAGGAGGGCTGTATCAGTCACGTGAGGCGTCTTTTATATTCTGACAAATGATTGAAATGTTCTTCTAATTAAGTTTATATAGCTGCAGCTTGTATGAGAATACTTGGTAATTAGAGTTTCGTAGTTGAAGGTCAGTGATTCTTAGGTGACCAATGTGTTCTAAATGATGCAGTTTGTATTTAGTGATTTGCAAAGCTGTGATTTAGAATGATATTTGAGTGAGAACATAAAATTATGTTTAGTTAGTTAAGCAGTTTGGAGTCACAATGTCAACACATGAGCTTCATGTTTTTGGATTTGTGTGCATAGTTTGTGTAAACAATGTGGAAAAGCTGTAATAAATAAATTTTTGTTTCCTCTTTGTATGTGAACTGATTTTCATGTTTCTCATTGTACTTACAAAGGTGAAAATTACAGTTTTGCAACAAACTAGATACAGTAAAAATGGCTTACACTTGTGTTTCATATACATGTAGTACTGTAATGCTATATAGGGGCTCCTACACCGCACCAAATAAATATAAATAACAGAAAGCCAACATATTTCCATTGACTTCCATGGTAAGCATTTGAATTTGTACAGTGACCTCCTGAAGTCAAAAACATAACCAAATACTTCTGATTATAGAGCTTTGAATTGATCTTGTCAGTGTTTATTTGATGCTCTGTAAGAGATAAGTATATAAATAGCTGTGTGGTAGAAAGAAATCAGTTTTGCTAGAGATTTGTGGAATTTTAACAAAGCAGTTAATAATTTTCAGTTTGTGTTTAGAGTTTTGAGAAACTGAGCCAAGTTTCTAGAAATGTGTTTAAACATTTGGGAAAACTGTAAATGGTACAAATCTGTACTTATTGCTGTAAGGAATGACTTTGTACTTCAGAGTGAACCAATCTGACCCTGTAAAGACTAATATTGTACCTTTGAGGGTACAATTATGAAGAGTGTACCTTTGAGTGCAAAAAAGTACTCATATCGTACCTCTGTTTTTTAGAGTGTAGTGTGTATAGTAGGGTAATTAACATTAGAGTTTTGAATAACAGTGTGTTTCTTGTGAAAAACAGATTTTTTTATGAAATTTGTGTGTAGTGTATTTGAAAGTGTGTTTTAGAGCTGCAGTTTGAGGGTAAAACAGGAATTGTGTTTGTAGTTTAGCAGAACTGGTTCAGGGGTAAATGAGTTATATGTTGTGGTCATTGTGTCTCAAGTACCGATACTTGTGTTTAAACAATGGAGAAAAACTGTAAACTGAAAGAGTGTTAGGAAGAGGGAGGTGTGTGATTGAATTATACAGTCTGTCGGAGAGAGGGGGTTTAATTGGTTCAGTTAATCTGAAATAGAGTGGGCAGAGGGAGGTGTGTGATTGGCCGAGATAATCTATCAAAGAGGGGTTTGATTGGTGGAGTTAATCTAAAAGGGAATCTGAGATTAATTATCCGATTATACAATATTTGCTGTATGTATGATAAAACAGCTTGTTTATAAAAATAAACAACAAAAACATAAACTGCACTTATTACCTGTTGTGTTTATAGACTTTGCAATGATGATGTCATTCCAAATAACTCCGCCCACTCTCATTGTTCTTCTCATAGTTAATGGTGAGTCTGTGTTCATTATGAGACATTTCTGCAAAATCTTTAAATTATTTAAAAATGTGACTTTACTGTACGCACTGTGCCATGCTGTGTGTGTGTGTGTTTATCAGTTTGTGTACAGTGTGTTGATTTGTGCTTCTCTGCAGCTCCTCCTCCACTCTACTGCAAGATCTGTGAAGTTTCTCACTTTCTGTTTTTACCTCCAAATGATCTCAGCTTATTGCAGCTGATTATTCCACACTCAGCTGAAATGAACAGGTTTAGAAATGAGCTGAAGTGAAACTTTCTGCAGCATTTTTACTGACTGACCCCCACAGACTCATCATTTACTCTCTTCTGGATTCTGTGTTGCAGGAGTTGGAGCTCAGGGTGGATGGGGTGTGACTTACAGACCTGAATCTATCTGTGCTCTAAAGGGATCTACAGTGATCATGAACTGTGATTACTTATATCCAGCGGGTAACAGAGTTAATAAGACTTTCTGGACAAAATCCCTGCCACCAGCTGCAGGTGTAGAACCTCCTGATCTGTTAGATGATCCAGAGTACAGAGACAGGGTTCAGTACCTCAGAGATAAATCCTGCAGACTCAGCCTGAGAGATGTGAGAGAAAGCGACCAGAGTAAATACTACTTCAGATTTATAACAGATAAAGGAGGAAAGTATCAGGGTACAGATGGAGTTAATCTTTCAGTAACAGGTAAGCTCCATCAGCAGAAATAACACACTGTACTTCATTCACTGCTGAACAGGATTCCTCCAGCAGTTCTGTAATATAATCACATCAGTCCTTCAAACCACACCTGAAGAACACTGCTTAGAACTGGAGAACCAGAATCCACACAGCATTTCAGAGTAAGAGTGCTGATCTAGGATCAGTTTCAGGGACTGAGATCTTCATAAACAGGATTAAAAACTGTATTTTAAAGAAAATGTATGGCTCTACAATAATATCACAATATTTCAGGGTATTTTTTTGGGATAACAATATTCTTGACCATGTGGCAAAACACAGAATATTTTAATACTTTAATATACTACCATAAAACTATAGAATATACACTTTTATATCATCTAACAGTAACATTAAGTAAAACATTCAGTAATCTATAAAAGTTTCTCAAATGTTTGTTTTTGTAACATAAAATTGTCATGATTAATTAAAATAAAATTATGATTAGTCAACCAATCATCCTTTATTATGACTCGGAAGTACATTGTGGTCAAACCTTATTTTCAGTGTAGCCGAGTATTTACTAAAACAGGGATTGACATGACAAAGAAAATAATAAAAAAATTCAATCCTTTTAAAATAACAGTAAATAAAAGATGAAAATAGATAAAAATAAAAAAGATGAAAATAAAAACAATAATTATTACAAAACTTGGTTTAATTGATGAGAAATTAAGATCAAAAGAAATAAGATTAATTCAACAAAAATGAGTTAAAATTAAGCTTAAACTAACTTTTACATAGTGCCATAAAAATACAAAAATAAATAAATGAACTTAAAAAATAAAATCAATAATAATAATAAAATAATAGTAATTGTCACGAATGAGGATGGAGGGATGGACGTAAGTGCACAATATATTTTATTTAAACAAACTAGATTATAAAAACAGAAAACAAAACACGGGTAACGCAATAACTAAAAAAAAACAAGATAAGGATATAAATCTAACTAAGACAAAGACTAGAAAAACTGAGGAAACATGAAACTCTAAATATAACTCTAAACATAAAATAACCTGAGAACACAAAGATCACAACCTGAACAAACTTGGAACACTTACATACAGAGGACAAGGATACAAAAGACTCAACACTGAACGCTCAAACAGAGGGGCTTAAATACATGAGGAGAGTGAGGAACACCTGGGCTTGGATAACGAGGGGGCAGGGTTACAAACAAGACACAGGTGAGAACACTAATAGTTAGGGCAGGACTAGGGCGGGGCTAGGGCGGAAACAGGTACAAAAACACAACACAAGCACATGGCAGGGAACACATGACAGGTAAACAGAGGGGCAGGAGCACAAGAGACCAAATGAGGGAGACAGACATGGGCTAAACTGTGACATTACCCCCCCTCAACGGCGCCACTACCAGAGGCGCCGAGAGAGAGGGAACAGAAAAACAAGACAAGGCTAGACAAGACCAGAGAAAGAACACAGGGGCAGGAACTGAGACAGGAGACTAGACAGGAGAAACATACTGGGACTGGAATGGAGACTGGGGAGGTGGAAAAAACAGAGACTGGACAGGGGACGAGAACTGAGACTGGACAGAGGGCTGTACATTGGGCAGGGATGCAGAAAGGGCAGGGGACATGAACAAAGACTGGACAGGGGACGGAGACTGGACGAAAGACTGGACAGGGGACGGAGACTGGACGAAAGACTGGACAGGGGACGGAGACTGGACGAAAGACTGGACAGGGGACGGAGACTGGACGAAAGACTGGACAGGGGACGGAGACTGGACGAAAGACTGGACAGGGGACGGAGACTGGACGAAAGACTGGACAGGGGACGGAGACTGGACGAAAGACTGGACAGGGGACGGAGACTGGACAGGGGGCTGGACGTTAGACTGGGACAGAGACTGGACTGTGGAGGAGAACATAGACTGGGCTAGGGGCTTAGACTGGACAGAGGACTTGGGCTGGACAAACTGGGACTGGACAAGACAGGGCGATGGAACCGGGACAAATACACTAACTGGGACTGACACAAATACGGTGACAGGGATGGGAACAGAAAAACCACCGGGGACAGGAATGGGAACAAACACAGACACTGGGACCAGGACAGGGAGAGACATGGGAACAAACAAAACTTGGGGATGCCCAGGAGTGGCTAAATTCTGTGGGGTAGTTAGAGGGGCCAGCCTGGGCACAGTTCTTGGGCAGAGGTCCGGGGGCCTTGGGGCGGGCCTAGGAGCCCGTGACCTGGGAGCAGGCCTGGGGATAGGCCTGGGGGCATACAAAGTTCTGGGAGTGGGCACAGGGTCAGAGGCGGCCGGAGCCGAGGGCACAGGGTCAGAGGCGGCCGGAGCCGCGGGCACAGGGTCAGAGGCGGCCGGAGCCGCGGGCACAGGGTCAGAGGCGGCCGGAGCCGCGGGCACAGGGTCAGAGGCGGCCGGAGCCGCGGGCACAGGGTCAGAGGCGGCCGGAGCCGCGGGCACAGGGTCAGAGGCGGCCGGAGCCGCGGGCACAGGGTCAGAGGCGGCCGGAGCCGCGGGCACAGGGTCAGAGGCGGCCGGAGCCGCGGGCACAGGGTCAGAGGCGGCCGGAGCCGCGGGCACAGGGTCAGAGGCGGCCGGAGCCGCGGGCACAGGGTCTGGAGCAGTGGGTACCACGTGGGCGGCAGGCACTGCTGGCGCTGGAGCTGAGGCTGGAGCAGCGGGAGCTGCTGGCGCTGGAGCTGAGGCTGGAGCAGCGGGAGCTGCTGGCGCTGGAGCTGAGGCTGGAGCAGCGGGAGCTGCTGGCGCTGGAGCTGAGGCTGGAGCAGCGGGAGCTGCTGGCGCTGGAGCTGGAGCAGCAGGTGCTGGAGCTGGAGCTGAGGCAGCAGGTGCTGGAGCTGAGGCTGAGGCAGCAGGTGCTGGAGCTGAGGCTGAGGCAGCAGGTGCTGGAGCTGAGGCTGAGGCAGCAGGTGCTGGAGCTGAGGCTGAGGCAGCAGGTGCTGGAGCTGAGGCAGCAGGTGCTGGAGCTGAGGCTGAGGCAGCAGGTGCTGGAGCTGAGGCTGAGGCAGCAGGTGCTGGAGCTGAGGCTGAGGCAGCAGGTGCTGGAGCTGAGGCTGAGGCTGGAGCAGCGGAAGCTGCTGGTTCTTGAGCTGGAGCTGAGGCTGGAGCAGCGGAAGCTGCTGGTGCTTGAGCTGGAGCTGAGGCTGGAGCAGCGGAAGCTGCTGGTGCTTGAGCTGGAGCTGAGGCTGGAGCAGCGGAAGCTGCTGGTGCTTGAGCTGGAGCTGAGGCTGGAGCAGCGGAAGCTGCTGGTGCTTGAGCTGGAGCAATGGAAGCTGCTGGTGCTTGAGCTGGAGCTGAGGCTGGAGCAGCGGAAGCTGCTGGTGCTTGAGCTGGAGCTGAGGCTGGAGCAGCGGAAGCTGCTGGTGCTTGAGCTGGAGCTGAGGCTGGAGCAGCGGAAGCTGCTGGTTCTTGAGCTGGAGCTGAGGCTGGAGCAGCGGAAGCTGCTGGTGCTTGAGCTGGAGCTGAGGCTGGAGCAGTGGAAGCTGCAGGTGCTTGAGCTGGAGCCGGCTGTAGAGCTCGGGCAGCGGGTGCTGCTGGAGCTGGCTGCAGAGCTGGGGCAGCGGCGGGTGCAGCTTGGGCAGGCTCGGAGGGTTCCAACCCGAGGAAAGGCGCTGGGAGCGGAATATCTCCTCGGATTTGCTCGGCGAGGAGCCGGAGAAATTCAAGGTCCGCCTTCCGAGTAGCATGCCACTGTGCTACGTCCATATTTAGGTTGAGTCTTATGTCACGAATGAGGATGGAGGGATGGACGTAAGTGCACAATATATTTTATTTAAACAAACTAGATTATAAAAACAGAAAACAAAACACGGGTAACGCAATAACTCAAAAAAAACAAGATAAGGATATAAATCTAACTAAGACAAAGACTAGAAAAACTGAGGAAACATGAAACTCTAAATATAACTCTAAACATAAAATAACCTGAGAACACAAAGATTACAACCTGAACAAACTTGGAACACTTACATACAGAGGACAAGGATACAAAAGACTCAACACTGAACGCTCAAACAGAGGGGCTTAAATACATGAGGAGAGTGAGGAACACCTGGGCTTGGATAACGAGGGGGCAGGGTTACAAACAAGACACAGGTGAGAACACTAATATGTTTTGTTTTGTATATCCTTATCATAATTGTGTATATGTATCTCAATGTATAGAGAGTTAATATTTACCGAAGTCAAATTCCTTGTGTATGATAAGTATACTTGGCAATAAACTGAATGATGATGATGATGATGATGATAATAGTTAGGGCGGGACTAGGGCGGGGCTAGGGCGGAAACAGGTACAAAAACACAACACAAGCACATGGCAGGGAACACATGACAGGTAAACAGAGGGGCAGGAGCACAAGAGACCAAATGAGGGAGACAGACATGGGCTAAACTGTGACAGTAATAATAAAAGAAAATCAAAATAAGTTAAAAAGCAATAATACAAAAGTATAAATAAATAAATAAAGTAAGAAAATAAATAAAAAGGAAATAAATACCTAAGAGAAGAACTAAAATGAAAAAAAAAAAAAAACTAAAGTTAAGAATAAATAAGATTAAGTAAAACAGGTACAGGCTGTCTGAAGGTGGTTAGATATTAAAAGTTTAAATGATTTAGTGACACCAGTGAGCTTTAGTGAGTTTTAGAGTTTCCTGTAGTGAATTCCAGCTCACTGGTGCTCTGTAGCTAAAAGCTGATTTTCCCAGTTCACTAAAAACATTTGGAACCTGGCAGCTGATCCAATTACTAGAGCGAGTCAGATAATCACTGTTCTTTATATTCATCAATGAAGTGATGTGTTCTGGCAAATGAATGGAATAATAATATTATTATTATTGTGTATGATACAATAGATTGTGTTTGATACCCCTAAATCAAAATCCATTTTCTTATTTTACCATTTTGTTTTTAAACCAATTAAAAATTTTTAACGCTTTTACATCTTTTACAAACATGATTCTGACTCTACCCAAAGATTCCCTTCTATAAATTCACTTTATTCAGCTAATGTGAGGATGATACAGTAGAAGTGTGTTATCTCTTGTTGGCAGGTCTCCAGGTGGAGGGTCCTGAGAGAGTGATGGAGGGAGATAAAGTCCCTCTCACATGTAAAACTACCTGCAGCCTGACTGACAGTCCATCAATCACCTGGTACAGAAATGGAACTACTTTATCCTCCAGAACTGAACAGCTCTACCTGCAGTCGGTCAGCAGGGAGAATGGAGGCAGGTATAGCTGTGCTGTACTGGATCAGAAACTTCACTCTACTGAGATCACTCTTAATGTCAGATGTAAGTACAGATTCTGGATTCATGCTAAAATAACTGTGGTCTAATAAAACCCAAAGCTACTGCAGCTTCAGTAACTTCATTAATCTTTATTTAATCTGTAATAAATCAGTCAATAAATCCTATAAATATGGTAACTGTTTAGTGTCACCATGATTTCCTGACTCATGTGTTTCAATATAAACACACTTTTACTGTTGACTGTATTTTTAGTTCCAGTGCTGGCGATCCAGTGAGCTGCAGGTTTTAGTGTTTTCTCTACTTAAACACACCTGAACTCACCTGTGATACAGGGTTCAGTAATGTAATTCTTATGGTTTATCTAAAGTGATGAGAAGTTTTGAATAGCAGTAATTTGAAAAGCAGAGTAATTTGGTGAAATTAACTGTAAAGCTGTAACAGCAGTTCAGTAATCTTCATATACTAAAGTTAATTTTGAATATTTTACTTAATTCTATTAACTAAAAAAAAAGAAAATACGTCAAATCAATTTTATTTGTATTATTCAAATTTGACAGCAGACTCACTAAGTGCAATGTGTCTTTTTACCTCTAGATCCTCCAAAGAGCGTCTCAGTGTCCATCAGTCCCTCTGGTAAAATAGTGGAGGGCAGTTCAGTGACTCTGACCTGCAGCAGTGATGGAAACCCACCTGTGGAATATACCTGGTATAAAAGATCATCATCAGTAGCAACAGGAAAGACCTTCACACTGAAGAAGATCAGCTCTGTGAACAGTGGAGAATACAAGTGTAGATCCAGTAATAAACATGGAGAGAAATACTCTGATACTGTAACTCTGAATGTTCTGTGTGAGTGCTTCTTTACTTGTTTCAGTTATTGATTCTGTTTTCTATACCAGCTTTACTTCAAGTGTCTAACAGTCAGTGATTATACTCTCACTGGTGTTGTTCTCTGGTTTCTAGATCCTCCAAAGAGCGTCTCAGTGTCCATCAGTCCCTCTGGTAAACTAGTGGAGGACAGTTCAGTGACTCTGACCTGCAGCAGTGATGGAAACCCACCTGTACAGAAATACACCTGGTTTAAGAAGGTGGATAAAGATGTTCAGCAGAAATGGACCGGTCAGATCTACAGCATCAAAAACATCAGATCTGCAGACAGTGGAGAATATCAGTGCATGGCAACCAACACACAAGGGTCTCAATCATCAGAGTACAAGTCATTAACTGTTCTACGTAAGTTTTTGTTTTTTGTTTCTAATGTATAAATTCTAAAATATAAAAATCAGTCACCTCTATATTTTAAGATACTCTACAAACTTTATATTTTTTCTAGATCCTCCAAAGAGCGTCTCAGTGTCCATCAGTCCCTCTGGTGAAATAGTGGAGGGCAGTTCAGTGACTCTGACCTGCAGCAGTGATGGAAACCCACCTGTACAGAAATACACCTGGTTTAAGAAGGTAGATAAAGACGTTCAGCAGAAATGGACCGGTCAGATCTACAGCATCAAAAACATCAGATCTGCAGACAGTGGAGAATATCAGTGCATGGCAACCAACACACAAGGGTCTCAATCATCAGAGTACAAGTCATTACCTGTCCTATGTAAGTTCATGTTCTTTGTTTCTAATGTTTGAATTAAACAATTTACAGTCATTGCTGTATTTTAGAATGTTCCGTATTTATGATATTTTTCTAGATCCTCCAAAGAGCGTCTCAGTGTCCATCAGTCCCTCTGGTAAAATAGTGGAGGGCAGTTCAGTGACTCTGACCTGCAGCAGTGATGGAAACCCATCTGTGGAATATACCTGGTATAAAGGATCATCATCAGTAGCAACAGGAAAGACCTTCACACTGAACAAGATCAGCTCTGTGAACAGTGGAGAATACAAGTGTAGATCCAGCAATAAACATGGAGAGAAATACTCTGATACTGTAACTCTGAATGTTCTGCGTGAGTGCTGATTCTATTTCTTATATTATTATAACATTTCTTTACTTAAAAGGGTTTGTGTATACTCTTATTAGTTTTTCTATGTTTTCTAGATCCTTCAAAGAACATCTCAGTGTCCATCAGTCCCTCTGGTGAAATATTGGAGGGCAGTTCAGTGACCCTGACTTGCAGCAGTGACGGAAACTCACCTGTACAGAACTACACCTGGTTTAAAGATGGTGGAAGCTCACCTGTAGGATCTGGACACAGTTACAGCGTTAACTTGGACTCTGAAAGCAGTGGTCAGTACTACTGTGAGGTTCAGGATGAACACGGATCTAAAATATCAGAAGCAGTGCTGCTTAGTTTCAAAGGTATGATTGACAGAAAACTACTATAACATACAATTTCATGATCATCGGTAGCGAATGTATTACAGATATATTTGTTTTTTTCACAGGGAATCCAAGTTTCACTCTTTACGTGATTGTTGGAGTTGTGATTGGGTGTGTAGGGTTGGTCCTTGCTCTTGTCATTTTATTTATATGGTAAGCTCATGTACTGTGATTTTAAGCAGTTTGTTTTGAAAGGAGTAATGATATACTATAATGATAGTAATGATAACGCTATACCTCATATGTACTCTAGTAGAGGTTGCTCTTTTTTCTAGTACAGTGCTACTGATTGATACATGCAGAACAGGAAGCTTTATTGGTATTACGTGTGTAATGTTGCTGTGTTTTTTTAGGAGAAAGAGAAGAGGTCCTGTAGCAGAACAATCCAAACCAAAGTGGGTAAGTCTGAAATGCTTTAGCACACCGCTACACATTAGTATTGCTTTCAAATCAATTACTATTATCATTATACTAAGGATGCATAAGTTAATTTTTTGTGTTTGCTAGTAGAGATACCTGCTTAGATATGTAACTATCAGGAGCATTTGTTGTCACGGTGGCCACTTTGTCTAGATAGTGCTGCAGGAAATCCTGATTCCTCACTCAAGATAACACATATCCACTGCTCTAGGGTTAAGTGGCGGTGTGCTTTACACTTCTGTATCCAACGGTTAAAATTGTGTTTGGTGATTTAAGGTTGAGATGGAGCTGTTGGGCCATGGAAGGCCTCACCTCAAGTCCCATAATTCACCTCGCCTTGCCATGAGCACACTGCCCAATTTTAACCACACTCATAAGACAACATGGCTTTTGACACGTCAATCAGAGATACTCAGAGACAAGACCTAGAACCCAATTTTCAGTTTCATTTCAAAGTGTACCTTTGATTATTTTAACCTCAGGAAAACATCTACAGCAATGTAGCAGTGGACGATACTACAAATGACCCACCACCAGATGCAGCCAGTCAAGACGATGGTTTTTATGCCAGAGTACAATTCCCCAGACCAAAGAAACCCACGACCAAAGGGCGCTCTGCAGTTTCCCACGAGGAGGTTCAGTACAGTACCATCCAGCCTCATGGTCAAGAGGTGAAGAAGACTGGAGAAGATGATGTACAGTATGCTAGTGTCAACTTTCCCCATACTTTTCCGTCCCACAGGTGAGTTACTACATTCACATTCAACACATTCATTTGACTTAAAAACGAAGATCTTTTACATGCTTTCCAGATCCCAATCAGATCATTTCTGGTTTACAGGTCTGCTGAACCCAAGGATCCCTCTGTGATGTACAGCAGGGTGAAGTAAACAATATCTGAAGATCTGTTCATGACCCACGCTGTGACCCAAGAATTTACAGTGTGGTAATGCTGGTTGACCAATATGATCACAATACTCATCCTGGTCAACCACATTGGTCTTTCTGGTTGATTATCTTGGACAGTTTAGCCATGTCTTTAGTCCAGCTAGACCAGCAATCTCAAAAACATATCTTAGGATGGTCAACATTCATTTGAGTTTGATGAACTAGCTGTTCTATCGGCATGACCATGATTTACCATCATTTGGTAAATCTATTTGATTAGTTGTACCAACTCAGGTTGGTCATTCTTTCTGGTGGACCAGCATGGTTAGGCCAATAACTCATGTCGTTCAACCAACTTGGTGATACTTCTTGACTAGTCAGTTGGCAACATGCTTGTTCATGCTACTTAGCCACCTTGATCATGGTTGAATAGCCTGAACAGGTGGGTAGACTATCTAAAAAAACCAAGAAAAAAAAAGTCAAAGAAAGTGTATTCTATACCAGTCAAAAAGTTCATCAACCAACTTAACCTTCTTAATGCTTTTTCATTTAGTGAGCTTTTATTTTGTACAGGTGGTTCCACCTTTAAACAGTATCACACAGTGCCTAAAACTGGTAATGGGACAATGGAGATGTAGACCAGTAAATTAGCTATAAATACTTTTAGTAAATGTTTATTAAATGTGTCTAAGAGTCGGGGCTCCGAGAGGTCCAGCAGGCTAAGCGCTGCCACTATGATCAGGAGATCGCTGGTTCGAATCCTGTTCATGTAGCTTGCTATCGGCTACCGGAGCCCTGAGAGAGCACAGTTGGCCTTGCTTGGGTGGGTACAGTAGATGGCGCTCTTTCCCCATATCACTCCTAGGGTGAGCTGATGTATCAGAACCGAGTCGCTGCACTTTCCTCCGAGTGTTAGTGCTGTGATGCTACTCGGCAATGCTGCATCAAGAGGCAGAGTCTTGACTTCATATGTGTCGGATGTGTGCTAGTCCTTACCCTCCTGGTGTTGGGACATTACTAGTGATAGGGGAGTCCTAATGAGTGTGTTATGTAATTGGTCGTGTAAATTGAAGAGAAAATGGAAAAAAAGAAAAAAAATGTGTCTAAGAGGTTATTGGCTTTTTCAAAATGTTTTCCATCATATGTGTTATACTTTATGTGTACTGTGAGAAAAAAAATCTAGAGGTGTGAAGGCTTTAAGCACATGAGCAGAGCTGGATTATTTTAATCCATAAGCTCTAAAACCATGATTATTTCCTTTTTTAATTTTGAATTGAATTTGAATATCTGTTGTCTGCAGCTGTACTATCTTTAACTAGCCAGTTAACCAATTAAGTGCTAATTAAAGTAGTGATAATGCATGCCATTCAACCAGTTTAACCAGATTGAGGCTGTTTGTTTTAGTGAGTTAACAAATGTATCCTCATTTAAACATTATTAATTATAATTGCTTAAAGAGGGCCTAATACTGGTGACATTGGGAACACCTTATGATTGCAGAGGAGTGAGGTAGTAGAACAGCAATTTAGCTATAAGGATTTTTTTTAGATGTTCAGTAAATATGTTTAAGAGATTGCTGAGTTTTTAATGGCTTTTAGGCTTTTGTTTTTTTTATATTACTTAGATGTGTGAAAAGCGAATTTCTTAAATATAAATTTTTAGTTGATATGATGCTTTTGATGATAATTGATGACATTTAACCAGCTTGAAGCTGTTTTATTTACTGAGCTTTTTAAACAGTATTAATTGTAAATGCTTAAAGAGTGCCTGCTACTGGTGACATTGGGGACAGTTCATTATGGCAAAGTAGAGAGGTAGTAGAGCACCAATTTAGCTATAAGGATTTTTATTATATAGCTAATAAATGTGTTTAAGAGATTGCTGACTTTTTCTAAATTGCTTTTTTATTATTTGTTTTTTATATATATATATTTTTAGATGTGTTAAAAAGTGAATTTCATTAATATAAACTAGATATGATGCTTTTGTGCCTTATTTTATTTTTAAGTAAAATATATCTATTGACTAATTACAGGCATGATAATTCATGAGATTTAACCAGCTTGAGGCTGTTTTATTTACTTATTTAACAGTATTAATTATAAATGCTTAAAGAGCTCCTACTACTGGTGACATTGGGAAGTGCGCATGTTGGCAGACTAGAGGGGTTATAGAGCAGCAAATTAGTTATATACATTTTTATTAAATGTTTATTAAATGCGTTTAAGAGACTGCTGGATTTTTATATACATTTTATATTTTTGTACTGTGTAAGAAAAAAAAAACCAAAATAAATCAGTTAAATTTATAAAATCCTTCTTTGTGTCTTATTTGATTTTAAAACACCCCCTCTTTATAGTCATAATAATTATTTGACTGGCTTTAAGAAAACTGGGGCTTTTTTACCTGCTCAGGTGAATACAGTGTGCCTGTAATTGGTAATTAACAGTATTATATCTTTTAGCAGTGGATGGAGATACTGGGTTTTGTAATCACTGTATAAGTGTACCGAGACTGCCCTCTTGTGGCTAAAAGCTCTACAGTAAGAGATTCTTCAAATCTGATTTAATATTAGTTAAATTGTCACATACACAGTCAGATTTTAACCCTTTCAGACCCAGATTACAATGACCATCATGATTTTCTTATTTTCAAATGTTTTGTTGCACTAACTAAACCCTGTTTTTAATCAGAAAAGACTATAAAAGAGCCAAAGAAAAAAAATACAAGCCAAATAAATGACAGTTTATCCCCACCCACTGCACTGGAAAAAAACATCACTAGAGCCAAAGAGGCAAACTAAAAGAACTTAAAACAGCTTGTTTTTTTACTAATTGTATATAATTTAAAATAAAAATGTCAAGCACAGGCTTCCAATCCAAAAGACAAAAAAAGTTACTTATTTTAGTTAATTGGATTTAATATTAATATAGATTGTATATTATAATTTTAGAGTCTTCCTTTGTGAGCATTAATGTTGTACATTAAATATTAATGAAATTATAAATTAATATATATTTTTTTACACTGGCATATAATTCAGGTCTGAAAAGGTTAAAATGACTGTTCGGTCAAATATTGATTAAAAAATTAAATATAAATGTTCTAAATAAGTACTTAAAGGTTTAGGTTTAAGAAAATATTTGACTTTAATCCGTAATATAATATATATATATATATATATATATATATATATATATATATATATATATATATATATATAAACTGATGACAATCTGCCTTAAACCTGACCAAGCAAGGAATGGATTAAATTCTACAAAATAACCTTAAATTCTTACCTTGTTGTGGAAAATACCTTAACAGAAAACTCAGTCAGGGCTATTGTAACTGTAACTGTACTATTGTAAATGTAATATAAGTAGGCTAATATAAATATAAATTAATTTTCTCTTCACTCGGGTACGTGTTAAACCTAAATCAGCAGGACCTTTTATATAATTTATGACATTTATTTCTTACCTTCTTGTGGAAAATACCTTTTAGTGGTTAATATTTACAGAAAACTCTCTAAATCACTCACATTTCCTCCATTACTGCTGTCCTGTCAGGAGCTGCGAGTTCGGTTGCTGAGCAACGGCGCCGCGCGCGCGGCTGATAAAGCGCGGGAAAGCAGCTGCCTGTAGGCTAATGGTGAAGATTCAGAGCAGGTTAGCTCCAAACAACACGACTTTCCACAGCAAATCCTCTCAGATTCAGAGCCGCTTTTCTCTCCATATAAGATCAGCTCACTCAAACACACCTGCCTGAAATGCCTCACCTGTTCTACAGAGTTTATGGGGAAGAATTCCTCACACTAAATCACTGCAGAAGGCTAGAGGGAGCCCGCGAGAGAGACCAAAATGAATGGGGGTGAATGGAGCTAAACGGCTAAAAACACAAATTAAAAATAGTAACTCTACATTTAACTAGGATATTCCTTTAATTTTAGAGAGTAGAATGAAATATTTTGATAAAAACATAAAGAAAGATGCTACATTTGTAATTTTTTCTACAGTAAACGAGCAGTTGTAAGCAGTAAAGACGCTAGCATTGCTGCTACTGTGAGCTGATTGACTGGTTGCTTAATATTAAAGCGTTTCTGTTAAGGTAGTTCAAATATTAACTTTTAAATTCATCACCAGAGACCATTAAAAGTAGCAATTAAGACAAAATCCAAAATTAGCAGGTGAAAGTGTGTTTATATTCAACATTAAATCGAATCTATACATATTTATATTTATTTTCTGTTTGACTGGACAGTTTTAAATATATTTGCCTGCTTATTAATTACACAGTGTCTGACTGTGCATGTAACAAATTAACTTTAAATCAGATTTGATTTGATTTAAAGAATCTCTTAATATACAGCTTTTAGCCACAAGAGGGCAGTCTCTGTACACTTAATAAAATAATGTTATAATAAATATCTAATAATGTTACTTACTAATTACCCCTTTATCAGACACACTTCATTCATCTCATCAGGTAAAGCCCCAACTTTTATTCAGCAATGGCATTAATTATAATGACCGTAGTTAGGGTATATTTCATTGGAACATCAATAAACTCTCACAACGTTGGCATGAACACATGATTAGTATTAATATACAGTGCTGTGTTGTTATACATGAATCAGTTAAAGATAAAGTTTGGAGTTTGGAGCCACTTGAAGGGACAAGAATACATATGGGAAATTATATTTTACATTTATATTATTTTAAATTAATAATT
The DNA here is from genome assembly GCF_023375975.1 of Astyanax mexicanus. Taxonomy (NCBI): domain Eukaryota; kingdom Metazoa; phylum Chordata; class Actinopteri; order Characiformes; family Acestrorhamphidae; genus Astyanax; species Astyanax mexicanus. Next base: position 36,311,862 of record NC_064428.1, read on the forward strand.
TAATTAGCTTTGATAATGGTCTAAATACAATAAATAAACAAGAAAAGTAAGGAATAAATGCATTATGCATTTAGCTTAGTTTGTCAGTTTGTGAAGGTCAGCTCTTTCTTTTTCTGACCATTCGGGCTTTAGGACCTGTTACTAAAAATAATGAACATGACCTTCCTCTATGCATCAGTATATGAACCATAACATTAAAAACACTAAACTACTTTTGGAGATGCTCTGCTTATTATATTACAGGTCATCCATGCAATTCACTTCCTTTGTCAGTGGTTTTAATGTTATGGCTACTCAATGTCTATTGGTATTGCTCTCATTAGCCACCAATTATACTGAAAGATTGTAGAGTCAGATGTTCCTCTTTGTCTTTTGCACTATAAAGCTGTTGATTGCTGCATTGTTTATTTACTGTTCACACAGTAAGAACTGAGGAGACTAATATTAACCAGGTAATAAATACTTAATTCTAATTTTTATGTAGGCTACATTTTTATTTTTTTATTTTCTTCTTTATTTAACCAGGCAGATCATTAAGAACAAGTTCTTATTTACAGTGATGGCCTGACATAAAACACAAATAAGTAACACTTAAAAAAAAAACAACAAACAAAAACATAAAAACAGGATAAGAAAAAACATTTAAAAAACCATTAAATCAGCAGGCCTAGGTATAGAGGCAGGAAACTAAACTGAAGGATTAGATGGAGGGGAAACATTTGCAGGGATCCGTGAGATGGTGGGAAATAAAACGTTTGAAGGCTGGGACGGAGATAAAAGTAACCAGTTTGAGGTGAGTTTGTAGTGCATTCCAGTCTGTGGCAGCAGCTGACTGGAATGATGCACGGCCAAGTATAGATCTGGTTTGAGGAATTGTTAGCAAAATACGAAGAGAGGACCGAGTGTTATACATGGTAGGTAAACGGTGCAATAGACGAGACAAATAAGGGGGTGTCTGATTAAGAATGGTCTTATAGATAAGAGTGAGCCAGTGACGACGAGTCTGAAGCGATGGCCAATTTACCAGAGAGTAAAGACTGCAATGATGAGTATGTAGGGGGGCATTTGTAGCAAAACGAATGGCAGAATGATAGAGTGTGTCCAGTTTAGCAAGAGTGCCTTTAGAGGCAGTTCTATAGATAGTATCTCCAAAATCAAGTGTGGGAAGAATAGTCATTTTTATAAGCGTGAGTTTAGAAGAGAAAGTAAAAGCGTGACGGTGGCGGTAAAGGAAACCAAGTTTGGCCCGCACCTTGGACTGTAACTGAGAGATGTGATGTGAGAAACACAATGTAGAGTCTAGCCAAATACCCAGGTATTTGTAGGTAGAGACTTCCTCCAAAATTTCCCCCTCACAGGTTGAGATGTTTAGGGAAGACGGAGAGGGAACACCCTTCCTATGAAACCACATGACTTTTGTCTTGGTTGCATTGAGGGACAATTTCAATTGTGAAAAGGCATGTTGTACCTGAAGAAAACTATCCTGAAGCGTGGATTGGACAGAAGACGGAGAAGGACCAGAGGCATATAAAATTGTGTCATCAGCATAAAGATGAATATGTGAATTGCCAGCAGTTAGGGGAATATTATTGATGTAGATGGAAAACAACAATGGGCCAAGTATAGAACCCTGAGGAACACCCTTTGTAACCAAGAGGGGGTGAGAGAGTGAATTATCAAACCTTACGCGTTGCACTCGATGAGAGAGATAGTGCGAGAACCAAGCCAGCGAGTGACCCAATACCCCAATACTACTCAACCTACGGATGAGGGTGGGATGGTCAACCGTGTCAAAGGCCTTTGCAAGGTCGATAAATATAGCCGCGCAGTGTTGTTTGGTGTCTAGCGTAAGTGTAATGTCATTTAATACCTTTAAAGTGGCTGTTGTGCACCCGTACCCAGCGCGGAACCCAGACTGTACATCAGAGAGTATACCACAATTATTAAGATAGTCAGAGAGCTGGTTGTATACAAGCTTCTCAAATACCTTAGACACACAGGGCAGGATAGAGATAGGTCTGTAGCTATTTGGATCTGACTGCTCCCCTCCCTTAAACAAGGGCAGGACAATAGCTTCTTTCCAATCGGAGGGTATTTCAGCCGTATGGAAAGAAAGATTGAAGAGATTGGTTATGGGTGCTGCAATAATGGGAGCTGCAGTTTTAATGAAAAATGCGGGGAGGTTGTCAGACCCAGCTGATTTTTTGGGGTCTAGAGCAGACAGTTCCTTTAAGACCTCCTCCTCTGTAAAAGGCCGAAAGGAGAAGCTGTGTATAGGAGGGTGCAGGTGTGGAGCACTTTGAAGAGTACAAGCTGTGGATGGCGTTATAGTAGGGCCTTTGGACAATGTATTCTCAGAGACAAAGCCAGACTTTACAAAATGACTGTTAAAAGTATTTGCCATTGCAGTCTTATCTGAGATAACGTGATCATTAACTTTGAGTAAAACAGGCATGGCCAAGGACTTATTCTGAAGTTTTCTTACTGTTTTCCAGAAAGCATTGGGATCAGAGCTACAATGTGTAAATTGAGCCTTGAAGTAACCAGATTTGGCCTGTCGTACGGCTTGTGTTGCCCTATTACGGAGTTGCCGGAAATTTAGGAGGTCAATGGGAGACTTGGATAGACGAGCTTTTCTCCAAGCAGCATTCTTTAGATAAAGAAGAGTTGTAAGCTCTTGAGTGAACCAGGGACTATGACGATTTTTCAATCGTTGTTTTTTGAAGGGAGCATGCTTATTGATCACAGCACTAAACTGGTCTTTGAACAGAGACCACGCATCATTCACATAGGGAATCAGACTGACTCTGTGCCAGTTAATATTGGCCAGGTCATAGAGGAAGGCTTGGGTGTTAAAATGCTTTAGCGATCGTTTAATGCTGATAGTAGTGGGCTGCTTGGTGAGGATATTTTTGCGTATACAGGCTATAAAACAGTGGTCACTGAGGTCACTGCAGAACACACCAGATTGATACATATGAGGAGTATTAGTAAGAATTACATCTAACAAGGTAGCTTTCTTTGAACAGTTGGAATTAAACCTGGTTGGTTGAGTAATAAATTGTTGTAAATTAAGGGAGTCTAACTGCTGTGTGACTTTCTCAGGAGGCCTAAGCATGTCCCAATTAAGATCACCCAGCAGAACAAACTCAGAGCTAGTAAAAGGTGCCAGTGCTCTGCTAAGAGCCTCAAGAGTACATGCAGGGGCTGAGGGAGGGCGGTAACAGCCGGCCACTGTAATGGAGAAATTTTTTGATAGCTTTATCTTAATAATCAAGAGGTCAAACTGTTTTGGAATAGACTTGGCAAGTAACACTGAGCATTGTAGTTGTTCTTTAAAATAAATTGCTACTCCCCCACCTTTAGAAGACCTATCTTGGCGGAGTAGATTATAGCCAGTAATATTGGCATCAGGATAAGAGACAGAATTACGCAGCCATGTCTCAGTCAGGACAAGGACATGAGGCTTGGAGGATTCCACCCAGACTTTAAGTTGGTCCATTTTTGGCACCAAACTTCTTACATTTACATGAAGAAAACCCATATTGTTTCTAACACAAAAATCATGAAAACCAAGATCATGTGCCTGAAAACCATTGAGGGGGGGAACAGTGTCAAAAGGACCAGGGTTGACATGAACATTACCAGCGATTATGAGTAATAACACAATCAGAGCACGGCAAAGGGAGGATAATTCATTGTGTTTACATTTGTCAAGTGTGGGAGAATTTTTGGGAGAATTAGAAGGTAAAATAATCATATTGCTAAGAAGACTCATAACATAACATGAAGACAGAGGAGGAATAGTAATGTTTACAATTGGTGGTAACCCCAGAGACAATGTAAACAGCAGGGAAGATAGGTCTTTATTATAGCTGTTGACTAGGTCAGTTTGATAGTCCGGCAAATGAAGGGGGTCAAAGAATATCAACTTCCCCATGTGTGCAACTGGTAAGGGGGGTGATACAGTAAGGAGGAAAGCAAGAAACAGGAGAACATTGATTTGATTGAGGCTGGCCATGCTAGGCTAAACAGTTAGCACAGTTAGCTGAATAAGTTAGGTCACACTCACTTCCCCACAAGTTGTATAACCACAGTCACGAACTTGTTAGTCCATAGTCCACATGCAGCAGATGTAGCAGCAGAAATGGAGCTTGCAGCACCAGCAGTGGTAACAGTATAATCCGTGCGGCGGGCTGTAGGATCCGGGCGGCCGGGCTGTAGGCGCTGTGTGGCGGCGGCGGCGGCTCTCACTGTGCGGCGGCGGCAGCTCACACAATCCACACTCTGTGACGGGTGGTGGTCACACTCACTTCCCCACAAGTTGTATAACCATAGTCACGAACTTGTTAGTCCATGGTCCACATGCAGCAGATGTAGCAGCAGAAATGGAGCTTGCAACACCAGCAGTGGTAACAGTATAATCCGTGCGGCGGGCTGTAGAATCCGGGCGGCCGGGCTGTAGGCACTTGCTAGCGGACCTGGCAGCATTCGTCTCACTCTTTCTGGCGAACCCACTCTTCAGAGCCTTCACACGGCGACACGTTCACAAATGGTGGCAGTGGTCCAAGTCTTGGATCTGCTCCTTAGAGGTTTCCTGGGGGGCAATACCCTCTTATACACCCTCTCTCCCGGCTTGATGAAGATGCTATAGCATCATACTGAGTGTGATTTCTATCTGCTGTGTTGAGGCCTGTTCTAGCCTCTGCTTCTCCCACACTCTAAATTTAAATCAGGCTACGTCTGCACTCCACACACACAGTGACATCAGTGCAAAACTAAAAACATCATAGCTTCTATTTGTAAACACAGATTGAACCATTACTGCAGCTCTCTGGAAGGACACGCCCACTTTCATCTTCATCTTCCTCAGTCACTGATGAAGATAAGGATGATGATAATGATGATTTTCAGGTTTTAGTGCTCATCATCACTGGAGAATGATTTTTTTTTTCACCTCTGACCCATAAGAGTGTGTGAGCTGTAGTGTGGTTTTAGCATTGACTCTCAGCACCTGGCCGGCCTTATCTGATCATCTAGAGAGACGTGGTCGGAGTAGATCAGGTATAAAATAAGATGTAGTGTGAGAAAGGGAGCAGAAGTCACTGACACTGACCGTACCCAATGACGACATCTTAACCACATCCCGCCTGCCAGTTTAAACTGGTGAAGCTCCTCCAGTTCTCTGCATTCGTCCTCTGGGTTCAGGAGATGATCGTCGCTTGATGAAGGTAGGAGAACTCTCTCAGTGCTTTTAGATTTAGTACAGAGTCAGAAATTTAGATTAATGCACTTTATTTACAAATAATGTCTTAGGAAAGTCTACATCAGATTACATCAGATTAATGATGTTTATTAAATTTCTTCTTAAGATCAGTTGGTGATTAAGGCCTAAAGAGTGTAGAAATGAAGTGGGTTAAGAAGTGGAGTTGGACTGTTGGTCTCCAGTGGAAGTTTCTACTATAAAACATTAAGTTAGATACTCTGGTAGATAAGAGCTCATATGGAGAGCAGGACAGACCCACCTGAAAACACTCTGTACATTCAGCTTCACTCATAGGGGGATTAATGGAGACACACTGAGGGGCTGATTGTGCTGCTGAATAGAGTGTAGACTGTTGGTAGGTGGATGCTGTACTATTGAAGCTAGATGCTGTGTGGTTGTTATGATGTTAAGGTGGTTGTTATGATGTTAAGGTGGTTGTTATAATACTGCTAGTTGTGTATCTTGAAATTCTGTTTGGTTTTAAGTGCACACACACACACACTGTCTCTCTCTCTCTCTCTCACACACACACACACACACACACACCATCTCTCTCTCTCTCTCTCTCTCACACACACACACACACACCGTCTCTCTCTCTCTCTCTCTCTCTCTCTCACACACACACACACACACTGTCTCTCTCTCTCACACACTCTCACCCACGCACACACACACACTCTCTCACACACACACACACAATCTCACACACACACTGTTAAAAAAGTGTATAAAAAAATACTGTCACATTTAAAAAAGATATAAATCGTAAAAAAAAGTTCTTGTATTTACTATAATTACTATAACAACTATTCCTGTCATTTTACAAGAACTTCTCCTGTATTTACATGAAATCTTTAACTTTCAACAGATTTTAAATCTTAAATCTTAAGTATCATACTCTATATAAAACAGAATAATTATTAATTTTACAAGAATGAAAATGTCAAATTACATATATCTTGAAGTAAATTAAAATAAATTTACAATAATTTGTCAATAAGGGTCTTTTTTCTTTACATTTAAAGATAAATAACATTTTTTCAACAAAAGGAATCTCATTTATTTGTCTTTTAACTCACAAGCTTTCTAAACCATGTATTTAACATGTATTTTAATCAACATACACTGTGGCAATCATCTAGAAAAAGCAATGTTAGACTGCACTATCTTCAGAAGCTCTTGTTTAACAGAGAAGCTGAAAATGGCGGAATGTGGATTTATAGAACTATAGATTACAGTGAGGCTGATTAAAATTTTAAAATATTAAACTTTTAATTGACTTCTTCTGTTGGTTAATTTGAATTAAAAAACATCACAGACACGCCAACAGGTGGTAAGCTGAGAGATCCTGCACAGAAACATGAGTTTAAGAAAAGTGCCAGTGGACGCGTACCTCTATAAAAGAGGCCAAAACACCCATAAAAACACACAAACACTCCTGCACCGCCACAATACACTCCAGCCAAACCTGGGGAATAAATGCTAGTGAACATAACAGTGTTTAAATAAATAATAATTTAGGGTAAAGCAGCCCTGAAACTTAATTAAACAGTGAAACTGAAGATTATATCTGTGTTCCATTTTTTTCAAAATGTGTAATTCTCATTTACAGCTAAATGTAAAAAATATAACTACTACTTTATAACTACTTTACTGCTCTGTATTTTTACACCAAAGACTGTGTTTATATATCAGTGAGTGTTTTTACACCGAAACCACATAAATTAACATTCAACCCCCTTAAAAAACTGTACAGTTGAGTTTAAAAACAGGGATTCTTGTCATTTAAATTTACAGATTTCAACTGTGCTTTTACAGAGGATTTATTGAAACAGATGTTTTTACTGTGATTTTCAGGTATATTCTTTTTTTAACATAAAATACAGATATTTTTTTTGTACGGTTAATTTTGGTAAAAAAAAATGTTTTTTTTTTACAGCAAACCCACACACTCTCTCTCACATGTACACAAACTCTCTCATACACACTAAGAAAAGTAAGTACAGATTTGTACTTAAAAGAGTACAAAGTTTGTCGCTGGGGCTGTACCTTATATTGAGGTACAAAAAGGACTTTCACTGAACTGGACTTTCACCATGTTTTTTTGTGGCAGTAAAGATTCTAAACATTAAGAACTTGATGATCCATAATTGTCCATAATTTCAAATAAAAAATGTGCAATTAAAATAAATATTGTTTATTAGTGCAGTGATACAGAATACTGAATGTACCTTTTGGCTGGTTACAGTTTTTCCACATTGTATAAACGGAAAATATGGAACTATGCACACAAATCCAAAAACATGAAGCTCATGTGTTGACATTGTGACTCCAAACTGCTTAACTCTAAACACAATTCTATATGTTTTCACTCAAATATCATTCTAAATCACAGCTTTACAAATCACTAAACACAAATTGCATCATTAAGTACACCTTGGTCTCCTACAAATTACTGACCTTACAGTTTTTCTGGATTGTTTACACACATTTCTGAAAACATGCCTCGTATTCTCAGAACTCTACACACAAATCCAACAAACACACACACAATGGGCAAAACCCTTCAATTCTCCTGCAAAATGAAACTTTACATTCAAAACAGTTTTATCTCTTCACAAAAGGCCATTTTGTGTTCAGATGACACACACAAACTATCATATGAACAGACAATTAAAAAAAGCATTTAAACACTGATGTGCTCAGTGTAAAACACCATTCTCCATTCATCATAATGACTTTTTGTTCAGTGTTACACTTACTACAGACATTAAATACATAAGTGCGTTGTAAAATATTTTAGAATATTGTTTTTATACTCAGAACACACAAATATACTGTAACAAACATGTTTTATTTTTCCCACAAAACAATGTACACAGTGTACATCCCAACTGACACAAAGTTGCACATAAAGTGCAGAAGATTTTACTGTATACAGTTAATAATAAAAAAACAAAACAAAATAAACTATGCTGCATCCTCTCTTCTGTTTCGGTCTGGCCACAGCACCTCATCTACATCACAAGCAATGTTTTCCCTGGCCAAGCAGCGGGGGAAATATCGCCTAGCATGGCGAATCCAGCCATGAAAAGCATCAACTGCTATATCTCCACATGCGTCTTCCATAGCTTGGAAAAGGGGTATACGCGTTTCTGAATTTAGGTCGTACACTTTCCATCTCCAGGCAGAAAAAAAATCCTCAATAGGATTGAGGAATGGAGAATATGGAGGAAGATAAACAACTGAAAAGCGTGGGTGGTCAGTGAACCAGTTATGAACCAGAGCAGCCCGGTGGAAGCTTTACGTTGTCCCAAATGACAACGTACCTGAGCTGCTCTGGGCCGTCTATCTGATCTGGTGGAATGAGTGTGTTGTGTAGGGTGTCCAGGAATGTGATCAGATGGGCAGTGTTGTAGGGGCCAAGGGTAGCATGGTGATGGATGATGCCATGGTGGGTCATCGCTGCACACATTGTGATGTTCCCTCCGCGCTGGCCAGGGACTTCAACAATGGCACGCTGGCCGATTATATTCCTTCCCCTCCTTCGTCTTTTTGTGAGGTTGAATCCAACCTCATCAATGAAGATGAACTGGTGCTCCACTGCATCCACCTCCAGCTCAAGGACTCTCTGAAACACACATGACAATATCAGAAGTGGACATGGAGCGGTCACTATTGTGAAGCACAATCATTATGATTACAATATAATAGAAAGAAATATGTATGATTTATACAATGTTGACAGTATGCATCAAGGGTGGGAATGTATAGGACGTACTTGCACATAGTTATATCGCAATTCTTTGACTCTTTCTGAATTGCGCTCAAATGGCACCCTGTAGACCTGCTTCATCCTCAGTTTATTTCTGTGCAAGACACGGTCCAGCGTTGATAAACTTACCCTATCAATATTTTGAAATATCTCATTGTTTTCTATTATTTTTCTTTGTATTTGCCGTAAGGTAATGCCGTTATTTTCAAGAACCATGTTCATGATCTCTGTTTCCTGTTCAGGAGACAGAAGACGGCCCCGTCCACCTCTTGTTGATAATCTTTCAGTTCTGCAATACAAAGAGTGCAATACTGTAAATACTGTGTAGGAATACATTTCCCAAATACTCGAAACACAATGTCCTACAGAACAGTCCACAGGTAATACTGTACTACTGTACTCATTGAGTACTGTATTGATATGCAGTACTGCAGTTTTGTAGTGAGAGTAGATTTCTTACCTATTCTCATTGCGGAAAGTCCGGATGATGGATGCTACAGTGTACCTGCTCAAATTTGGCTGTACTCTTTGCCCAGCCTCCCTCATTGTTAGGCCATGGTTGACCACATGGTCAACCAAAGTGGCTCGGATCTCATCAGAAATGATTGTCCTTGGCCTTCCTCGTCCTCCCCATCGTCCTCCTCTTACTCTCACTCCTCTGGCTCTGGCTCTCCCTCTGTTTACAACATTGGCCTCCATTGCTCCAAAACAGAAGAGCTCACCTGTTGCCCTTTTATGCTAAAGCTCTGAATGCTGAGTGGAAACATGTGTGTTAGGTGTTTGCCCATGTGAGTAGTCAGTGTGCATAGTAGGGCAATTAACTTTAGAATTTTGAATAACAGTGTGTTCCTTGTGAAAACAAGAGATTTTCTTCATGACAATTGTGTGTAGAGTTTTGGAAAAAGTGTGTTTTAGAACTGCAATTTGAGTGTAAAGCAGGAATTGTGCTTGTAGTTTAGCAGAATTGGTTCAGGGGGTTGGTGCATGAGTTACATTTTGTGGTCATTGTGTTTCAAGTACCAATATTTGTGTGTAAACAATCGAGAAAAACTGTATATACTTATCGCTTACAGAGCATCAAATAAACACTGACAAGATCAATTCAAAGCTCTATAATCAGAAGTATTTGGTTGTGTTTTTGACTTCAGGAGGTCACTGTACAAATTCAAATGCTTACCATGGAAGTCAATGGAAATATGTTGGCTTTCTGTTATTTATATTTATTTGGTGCGGTGTAGGACCCACCCATATAGCAGTACAGTACTACATGTATATGAAACACAAGTGTAAGCCATTTTTACTGCATGTAGTTTGTTGCAAAACTGTAATTTTCACCTTTGTAAGTACAATGAGAAACATGAAAATCAGTTCACATACAAAGAGGAAACAAAAATTTATTTATTACAGCTTTTCCACATTGTTTACACAAACTATGCACACAAATCCAAAAACATGAAGCTCATGTGTCAACATTGTGACTCCAAACTGCTTAACTCTAAACACAATTTTATATGTTTTCACTCAAATATCATTCTAAATCACAGCTTTGCAAATCACTAAACACAAACTGCATCATTTAGAACACATTGGTCACCTAAGAATCACTGACCTTCAAATACAAAACTCTAATTACCAAGTATTCTCATACAAGCTGCAGCTATATAAACTTAATTAGAAGAACATTTCAATCATTTGTCAGAATATAAAAGACGCCTCACGTGACTGATACAGCCCTCCTATGTTTTCATCTAGGATAATGTAAGTTTCCACTGGGCAGCTCTGGTCAATGATTGGTTCTCTAAATCCACAGTTTATTGTGCTGCACCTTCCACCATATTCCCCATTTCTCAATCCAATAGAGGAATTCTTTTCTGCATGGAGGTGGAAAGTGTACAAACGCAGACCCCACGAGCGTGTGGCTCTACTTCATGTTTGGGGGAGGCATGTGATGACATCCACGCAGATGATTGCCAAAGATGGATTTGCCATGCAAGGCGTTTTTCCCACACTGTTTGGCGAGAGAGAATATTGCAGCTGATGTAGATGAGGTCTTCTGGCATGGCCGAGATCAGGGGTCTGATGAACAGTGATGTGTTTCTTTGCATTTTGCAACAAATACATTTTTGTGTCCTCTTTGTATGTGAATTTTCCTTATCATGTCTCTCATTGTGAAAATAGGTGAAAATTACAGTTTTGCAACAAACTACATACAGTACATATAGCTTACATTTGTGTAGTACTGTAAATGGGGGGGACTTGTATGTATTTGAATTTGTACAGCGGCCTCATGAAGTCAAAAACAGAAACAAATACTTCTGATAACAGTGCTCTGAATTGATCTTGTCAGTGTTTATTTGATGCTCTGTAAGAGATGAGCATAAAATATCTGTGTGTGTTGTTTTGGTGGAAGGAATCAGTTTTGCTGGAGATTTGTAGAGTTTCACCAAAGGAGTTAATAATTTTCAGTTTGTGTTTAGAGTTTTGAGAAACTGAGCCAAGTTTTTAGAAATGCGTTTAAACATTTGGGAAAAACTGTAAATAGCTGTGTGGTAGAAAGAAATCAGTTTTGCTAGAGATTTGTGGAATTTTAACAAAGCAGTTAATAATTTTCAGTTTGTGTTTAGAGTTTTGAGAAACTGAGTTTCTAGAAATGTGTTTAAACATTTGGGAAAACTGTAAATGGTACAAATCTGTACTTATTGCTGTTAGGAATGACTTTGTACTTCAGAGTGAACAAATCTGACCCTGTAAAGACTAATATTGTACCTTTGAGGGTACAATTATGAAGAGTGTACCTCTGAGTACAAAAAAGTACTCATATCGTACCTCTGTTTTTTAGAGTGTAGTGTGTATAGTAGGGTAATTAGCATTAGAGTTTTTAATAACAGTGTGTTTCTTGTGAAAAACAGATTTTTTAAATGAAATTTGTGTGTTTTAGAGCTGCAGTTTGAGGGTAAAGCAGGAATCGTGTTTGTAGTTTAGCAGAACTGGTTCAGGGGTAAATGAGTTATATGCTGTGGTCATTGTGTCTCAAGTACCGATACTTGTGTTTAAACAATGGAGAAAAACTGTAAACTAAAAGAGTGTTAGGAAGAGGGAGGTGTGTGATTGAATTATACAGTCTGTCGGAGAGAGGGGGTTTAATTGGTTCAGTTAATCTGAAATAGAGTGGGCAGAGGGAGGTGTGTGATTGGCCAAGATATATAAAATAGATCTATAAAAGAGGGGTTTGATTGGTGGAGTTAATCTAAAAGGGAATCTGAGATTAATTATCCGATTATACAATATTTGCTGTATGTATGATAAAACAGTTTGTTTATAAAAATAAACAACAAAAACATAAACTGCACTTATTACCTGTTGTGTTTATAGACTTTGCAATGATGATGTCATTCCAAATAACTCCGCCCACTCTCATTGTTCTCCTCATTGTTAATGGTGAGTCTGTGTTCATTATGAGACATTTCTACACAAAACTTCAAATTATTTAAAAATGTGACTTTACTGTACGCACTGTGCCATGCTGTGTGTGTGTGTGTGTGTGTGTGTGTGTTTATCAGTTTGTGTACAGTGTGTTGATTTCTGCTTCTCTGCAGCTCCTCCTCCACTCTACTGCAAGATCTGTGAAGCTTCTCACTTTGTGCTTTTAGCTCCAAATGATCTCAGCTTATTGCAGCTGATTATTCCACACTCAGCTGAAATGAACAGGTTTAGAAATGAGCTGAAGTGAAACTTTCTGCAGCATTTTTACTGACTGACCCCCACAGACTCATCATTTACTCTCTTCTGGATTCTGTGTTGCAGGAGTTGGAGCTCAGGATTGGGGTGTGACTTACAGACCTAAATCTATCTGTGCTCTAAAGGGGTCTACAGTGATCATGGACTGTGATTACTTTTATCCAGCGGGTCACACAGTTAATAAGACTTTCTGGACAAAATCCCCGCCACCAGCTACAGGTGTAGAACCTCCTGATCTGTTAGATGATCCAGAGTACAGAGACAGGGTTCAGTACCTCGGAAATAAATCCTGCAGCCTCAGACTGAGAGATGTTAGAGAAAGTGACCAGAGTAAATACTACTTCAGATTTATAACAGATAAAGGAGGAAAGTGGCAGGGTACAGATGGAGTTAATCTTTCAGTAACAGGTAAGCTCCATCAGCAGAAATAACACACTGTACTTCATTCATTGCTGAACAGGATTCCTCCAGCAGTTCTGTAATATAATCACATCAGTCCTTCAAACCACACCTGAAGAACACTGCTTAGAACTGGAGAACCAGAATCCACACAGCATTTCAGAGTAAGAGTGCTGATCTAGGATCAGTTTCTGGGACTGAGATCTTCATAAGCATATCACAAGTTTCAGAGTATTTTTTGGGATAACAATATTCTTGACCATGTGGCAAAACACAGAATATTTTAATACTTTAATTAATTTAATATATTACCATAAAACTATAGAATATACACTTTTATATCATCTAACAGTAACATTCAGTTAAACATTCAGTAATCTGTAAAAGTTTCTCAAATGTTTGTTTTTGTAACATAAAATTGTCACGATTAATTAAAATAAAATTATGATCAGTCAATCAATCATCCTTTATTATGACTCGGAAGTACATTGAAGGCAAACCTTATTTTCAGTGTAGCCGAGCATTTACAAAAACAGGGATTGACATGACAAAGAAAATAATAACTAAATTTAATCCTTTTAAAATAACAGTAAATAAAAGATGAAAGTAGATAAAAAAAATTGATGAAGAAAAAAATAATAAATTTAAACAAAACTTGGTTTAATTGATAAGAAATTAAGATCAAAAGAAGATAAGATTAATTCAACAAAAATTGGTAAAAATGAAGCTAAAACTAACTTTAACATAGTACAATAAAAATACAAATAAATAAATGAACTTCAAAAATAAAAGCAATAATAATAATAATAAAATAACAGTAATAATAAAAGAAAATCAAAATAAGTTAAAAAGCAATAATACAAAAGTATAAATAAATAAATAAAGTAAGTAAGAAAATAAATAAAAAGGAAATAAATACCTAAGAGAAGAACTAAAATGAAAAAAATAAAAGTTAAGAATAAATAAGATTAAGTAAAACAGGTACAGGCTGTCTGAAGGTGGTTAGATATTAAAAGTTTAAATGATTTAGTGACACCAGTGAGCTTTAGTGAGTTTTAGAGTTTCCTGTAGTGAATTCCAGCTCACTGGTGCTCTGTAGCTAAAAGCTGATTTTCCCAGTTCACTAAAAACATTTGGAACCTGGCAGCTGATCCAATTACTAGAGCGAGTCTGATAATCACTGTTCTTTACATTCATCAATGAAGTGATGTGTTCTGGCAAATGAATGGAATAATATTATTATTATTGTGTATGATACAATAGATTGTGTTTGATACCCCTAAATCAAAATCCATTTTCTTATTTTACCATTTTGTTTTTAAACCAAATTTAAAGTTTTTAACGCTTTTACATCTTTTACAAACATAATTCTGACTCTACCCAAAGATCCCTTGTATAAATTCACTTCATTCAGCTAATGTGAGGATGATACAGTAGAAGTGTGTTATCTCTTGTTGGCAGGTCTCCAGGTGGAGGGTCCTGAGAGAGTGATGGAGGGAGATAAAGTCACTCTCACATGTAAAACCACCTGCAGACTGACTAACAGAACATCATTCACCTGGTACAGAAATGGAGCTGCTTTATCCTCCAGTACTGAACAGCTCTACCTGCAGTCGGTCAGCAGGGAGGATGCAGACAGGTATAGCTGTGCTGTACTGGATCAGAAACTTCACTCTCCTGAGGTCACTCTTAATGTCAGATGTAAGTACAGATTCTGGGTTCATGCTGAACTAATTGTGGTCTAATAAAACCCAAAGCTACTGCAGCTTCAGTAACTTCATTAATCTTTATTTTAATTGTAATATTGTAATTAATAAGTCAATTAGTCCTATAAAAATGGTAACTGTTTAGTGTCATCGTGATTTCCTGACGTTTTACTGTTGACTGTAGATTTTAGTTCCAGTGCTGGAGATCCAGTGAGCTGTAGGGTTTAGTGTTTTCTCTACTTAAACACACCTGAACTCACCTGTGATACAGGATTCAGTTATGTAATTCTTATGGTTTATCTAAAGTGATGAGAAGTTTTGAATAGCAGTAATTCTGAGTTATTTGGTGAAATGAAATGTAAAGCTATAACTGCAGTACAGTAATCTTCATATGCCGAAGTTAATTTTGGATATCTGCAATAAAACAGTTTTTTGAGAATTAAATAAATAGAAAATACCTCAAATCAATTTTATTTGTATTATTAAAATTTGACAGCAGACTCAGTAAGTGTAATGTGTCGTTTTACCTTTAGATCCTCCAAAGAGAATCTCAGTATCCATCAGTCCCTCTGGTGAAATAGTGGAGGGCAGTTCAGTGACTCTGACCTGCAGCAGTGATGGAAACCCACCTGTACAGAAATACACCTGGTTTAAGAACGAGAATAAAGAATCTCTGCCTAAATGGACCGGTCAGATCTACCGCATCAAAAACATCAGATCTGCAGACAGTGGAGAATATCAGTGCATGGCAACCAACACACAAGGGTCTCAATCATCAGAGTACAAGTCATTAACTGTTCTACGTAAGTTTTTGTTTTTTGTTTCTAATGTATAAATTCTAAAATATAAAAATCAGTCACCTCTATATTTTAAGATACTCTACAAACTTTATATTTTTTCTAGATCCTCCAAAGAGCGTCTCAGTGTCCATCAGTCCCTCTGGTAAAATAGTGGAGGGCAGTTCAGTGACTCTGACCTGCAGCAGTGATGGAAACCCACCTGTGGAATATACCTGGTATAAAGGATCATCATCAGTAGCAACAGGAAAGACCTTCACACTGAACAAGATCAGCTCTGTGAACAGTGGAGAATACAAGTGTAGATCCAGTAATAAACATGGAGAGAAATACTCTGATACTGTAACTCTGAATGTTCTGTGTGAGTGCTTCTTTACTTGTTGTAGTTATTGATTCTGTTTTCTATAACAGCTTAACTTCAAGTGTCTAACAGTTTGTGATTATACTCTCACTGGTGTTGTTCTCTGGTTTCTAGATCCTCCAAAGAGCGTCTCAGTGTCCATCAGTCCCTCTGGTAAAATAGTGGAGGGCAGTTCAGTGACTCTGACCTGCAGCAGTGATGGAAACCCACCTGTACAGAAATACACCTGGTTTAAGAAGGTGGATAAAGACGTTCAGCAGAAATGGACCGGTCAGATCTACAGCATCACAAACATCAGATCTGCAGACAGTGGAGAATATCAGTGCATGGCAACCAACACACAAGGGTCTCAATCATCAGACTACAAGTCATTAACTGTTCTACGTAAGTTCTTGTTCATTGTTTCTAATGTAGAAATTCTACAAATTAAAATCAGTAATTACTAAATTTTAAGATGCTGCATATTCATGACATTTGTTTTCTAATTAAAATAGAAAATAATTAAAATCTTATGTATTTGCATCAGGAAATCTGGTACCAGGCTCACTAATTGTAATGTGTCAATCTGCCTGTAGATCCTCCAAAGAGCGTCTCAGTGTCCATCAGTCCCTCTAGTGAAATAGTGGAGGGCAGTTCAGTGACTCTGACCTGCAGCAGTGATGGAAACCCACCTGTACAGAAATACACCTGGTTTAAGAAGGTGGATAAAGACGTTCAGCAGAAATGGACCGGTCAGATCTACAGCATCACAAACATCAGATCTGCAGACAGCGGAGAATATCAGTGCATGGCAACCAACACACAAGGGTCTCAATCATCAGAGTACAAGTCATTAACTGTTCTATGTAAGTTCTTGTTCTTTATTTCTACTGTATAAATTATATAATTTTATCTCTGTATTTTAAGATGCTGTAATTTTTTTTTCTAGATCCTCCAAAGAGCGTCTCAGTGTCCATCAGTCCCTCTGGTAAAATAGTGGAGGGCAGTTCAGTGACTCTGACCTGCAGCAGTGATGGAAACCCACCTGTGGAATATACCTGGTATAAAGGATCATCATCAGTAGCAACAGGAAAGACCTTCAAACTGAACAAGATCAGCTCTGTGAACAGTGGAGAATACAAGTGTAGATCCAGTAATAAACATGGAGAGAAATACTCTGACACTGTAACACTGAATGTTCTGTGTGAGTGCTTCTTTACGCATTTCTGTTAATGATTCTGTTTTCTATACCAGCTTAACTTCAAGTGTCTAACAGTCTGTGATTATACTCTCACTGCTGCTGTTCTCTGGTTTCTAGATCCTCCAAAGAGCGTCTCAGTGTCCATCAGTCCCTCTGGTGAAATAGTGGAGGGCAGTTCAGTAACTCTGACCTGCAGCAGTGATGGAAACCCACCTGTACAGAAATACACCTGGTTTAAGAAGGTGGATAAAGACGTTCAGCAGAAATGGACCGGTCAGATCTACAGCATCACAAACATCAGATCTGCAGACAGTGGAGAATATCAGTGCATGGCAACCAACACACAAGGGTCTCGATACTCAAAGTACAAGTCATTAACTGTTCTACGTAAGTTCTTATTCTTTGTTTCTAATGTAGAAATTCTACAAATTAAAATCAGTAATTACTAAATTTTAAGATGCTGCATATTCATGACATTAGTTTTCTAATTAAAATAGAAAATAATTAAAATCTAATGTATTTGTATCAGGAAATCTGGTACCAGACTCAATAACTGCAATGTGTCAATCTGCCTGTAGATCCTCCAAAGAGCGTCTCAGTGTCCATCAGTTCCTCTGGTGAAATAGTGGAGGGCAGTTCAGTGACTCTGACCTGCAGCAGTGATGGAAACCCACCTGTACAGAAATACACCTGGTTTAAGAAGGTGGATAAAGACGTTCAGCAGAAATGGACCGGCCAGATCTACATCATCACAAACATCAGATCTGCAGACAGTGGAGAATATCAGTGCATGGCAACCAACACACAAGGGTCTCAATCATCAGAGTACAAGTCATTAACTGTTCTACGTAAGTTTTTGTTTTTTGTTTCTAATGTATAAATTCTAAAATATAAAAATCAGTCACCTCTATATTTTAAGATACTCTACAAACTTTATATTTTTTCTAGATCCTCCAAAGAGCGTCTCAGTGTCCATCAGTCCCTCTGGTAAAATAGTGGAGGGCAGTTCAGTGACTCTGACCTGCAGCAGTGATGGAAACCCACCTGTGGAATATACCTGGTATAAAGGATCATCATCAGTAGCAACAGGAAAGACCTTCACACTGAACAAGATCAGCTCTGTGAACAGTGGAGAATACAAGTGTAGATCCAGTAATAAACATGGAGAGAAATACTCTGATACTGTAACTCTGAATGTTCTGTGTGAGTGCTTCTTTACTTGTTGTAGTTATTGATTCTGTTTTCTATAACAGCTTAACTTCAAGTGTCTAACAGTTTGTGATTATACTCTCACTGGTGTTGTTCTCTGGTTTCTAGATCCTCCAAAGAGCGTCTCAGTGTCCATCAGTCCCTCTGGTAAAATAGTGGAGGGCAGTTCAGTAACTCTGACCTGCAGCAGTGATGGAAACCCACCTGTACAGAAATACACCTGGTTTAAGAAGGTGGATAAAGACGTTCAGCAGAAATGGACCGGTCAGATCTACAGCATCACAAACATCAGATCTGCAGACAGTGGAGAATATCAGTGCATGGCAACCAACACACAAGGGTCTCGATACTCAAAGTACAAGTCATTAACTGTTCTACGTAAGTTCTTATTCTTTGTTTCTAATGTAGAAATTCTACAAATTAAAATCAGTAATTACTAAATTTTAAGATGCTGCATATTCATGACATTAGTTTTCTAATTAAAATAGAAAATAATTAAAATCTAATGTATTTGTATCAGGAAATCTGGTACCAGACTCAATAACTGCAATGTGTCAATCTGCCTGTAGATCCTCCAAAGAGCGTCTCAGTGTCCATCAGTTCCTCTGGTGAAATAGTGGAGGGCAGTTCAGTGACTCTGACCTGCAGCAGTGATGGAAACCCACCTGTACAGAAATACACCTGGTTTAAGAAGGTGGATAAAGACGTTCAGCAGAAATGGACCGGCCAGATCTACATCATCACAAACATCAGATCTGCAGACAGTGGAGAATATCAGTGCATGGCAACCAACACACAAGGGTCTCGATCATCAGAGTACAAGTCATTAACTGTTCTACGTAAGGTCATGTTATTTGTTTCTAATGTTTGAATTAAACAATTTACAATCATTGCTGTATTTTAGAATGTTCCGTATTTATGATATTTTTCTAGATCCTCCAAAGAGCGTCTCAGTGTCCATCAGTCCCTCTGGTAAAATAGTAGAGGGTAGTTCAGTGACTCTGACCTGCAGCAGTGATGGAAACCCACCTGTGGTATATACCTGGTATAAAGGATCATCATCAGTAGCAACAGGAAAGACCTTCACACTGAACAAGATCAGCTCTGTGAACAGTGGAGAATACAAGTGTAGATCCAGTAATAAACATGGAGAGAAATACTCTGATACTGTAATTCTGAATGTTCTGTGTGAGTGCTGATTCTATTTCTTATATTATTATAACATTTCTTTACTTAAAAGGGTTTGTGTATACTCTTATTAGTTTTTCTATGTTTTCTAGATCCTTCAAAGAACATCTCAGTGTCCATCAGTCCCTCTGGTAAAATATTGGAGGGCAGTTCAGTGACCCTGACTTGCAGCAGTGATGGAAACTCACCTGTACAGAACTACACCTGGTTTAAAGATGGTGGAAGCTCACCTATAGGATCTGGACACAGTTACAGCTTTACCTTGGACTCTGAAAGCAGTGGTCAGTACTACTGTGAGGTTCAGGATGAACACGGATCTAAAATATCAGAAGCAGTGCTGCTTAGTTTCAAAGGTATGATTGACAGAAAACTACTATAACATACAATTTCATGATCATCGGTAGCGAATGTATTACAGATATATTTGTTTTTTTTTTTCACAGGGAATCCAAGTTTCACTCTTTACGTGATTGTTGGAGTTGTGATTGGGTGTGTAGGGTTGGTCCTTGCTCTTGTCATTTTATTTATATGGTAAGCTCATGTACCGTGATTTTAAGCAGTTTGTTTTGAAAGGAGTAATGATATAATATAATGATAGTAATGATAACGCTATACCTCATATGTACTCTAGTAGAGGTTGCTCTTTTTTCTAGTACAGTGCTACTGATTGATACATGCAGAACAGGAAGCTTTATTGGTATTACGTGTGTAATGTTGCTGTGTTTTTTTAGGAGAAAGAGAAGAGGTCCTGTAGCAGAACAATCCAAACCAAAGTGGGTAAGTCTGAAATGCTTTAGCACACCGCTACACATTAGTATTGCTTTCAAATCAATTACTATTATCATTATACTAAGGATGCATAAGTTATTTTTTTGTGTTTGCTAGTAGAGATCCCTGCTTAGATATGTAACTATCAGGAGCATTTGTTGTCAAGGTGGCCACTTTGTCTAGATAGTGCAGCAGGAAACCCTGATTCCTCACTCAAGATAACACATATCCACTGCTCTAGGGTTAAGTGGCGGTGTGCTTTACACTTCTGTATCCAACGGTTAACATTGTGTTTGGTGATTTAAGGTTGAGATGGAGCTGTTGGGTCATGGAAGGCCTCACCTCAATTCCCATAATTCACCTCGCCTTGTAATGAGAACACTGCCCAATTTTAACCACACTCACAAGACAACATGGCTTTTGACACGTCAATCAGAGATACTCAGAGACAAGACCTAGAACCCAATTTTCAGTTTTATTTCAAAGTGTACCTTTGATTATTTTAACCTCAGGAAAACATCTACAGCAGTGTTGCAGTGGATGATACTACAAATGACCCACCACCAGATGCAGCCAATCAAGACGATGGTTTTTATGCTAGAGTACAACTCCCCAGACCAAAGAAACCCACGACCAAAGAGCGCTCTGCAGTTTCCCACGAGGAGGTTCAGTACAGTACCATCCAGCCCCATGGTCAAGAGGTGAGGAAGACTGGAGAAGATGATGTACAGTATGCTAGTGTCAGCTTTCCCCGTACTGTTCCGTCCCACTGGTGAGTAAGTACAACAAATACATTCATTTGACTTAAAATTTAGGATCTTTTAAATGCTTTCCAGATCCCAATCTGATAATTTCTGGTTTACAGGTCTGCTGAACCCAAGGATCCCGCCGTGATCTACAGCAGGGTGAAGTAAACAATATCTGAAGATCTGTTCATGACCCATGCTATGACCCATGAATTTACAGTGTGGCCATGCTGGCTGACCAACATGATCACAATGCTCATCCTGGTCAACCACCTTGGTCTTTCTGGTTGATTATCTTGGACAGTTTAGCCATGTCTTTAGTCCAGCTAGACCATCAATCTCAAGAACATATCTTAGGATGGTCAAGGTTCATTTGAGTTTGATGCACTAGCTGTTCTATTGGCATGACCAGCTCCACCAAACTGGTTTACTAGATTGGTACAGCTGTTTTCCCTATTTGGTAAATCTATTTGACTAGTGGTACCAACTTAGATTGGTCATTCTTTCTGGTGGACCAGCATGGTTAGGCCCCTAACTCATGTCATTCAACCAACTTACATATTTCTTGACTAGTCAGTTGGCAGCAAGCTTGTTCATGCTACTCAACCACATTGATTGTGGTTGAATAGCTTGAACAGTGAACAGTAGACTACCTAAAAACAATCAAACTGAAAAGTTAAGCATATTCTATGGTAGTTAAAAAGTTCATTAACCTGCTAAACTTTCTTGATGCTTTTTCATTTACTAAGCTTTTTTATTTTGTACAGGTGTTTCCACCTTTAAACAGTATTACACAGTGCCTAACACTGGTAACATTGGGAACTACTTATGTTGGCAGACTAGGACTAGAGCAGTACATTAGCTATAAATACTTTAAGTAATTGTTTATTAAATGTGTCTAAGAAGTGGGGGCTCCGAGTGGTCCAATGGGCTAAGGCAATCAAAAACTATGATCGGGAGATTGCTGGTTCGAATCCTGTTCATGTTGGGGCATCACTAGTGATAGGGGAAGTTCCAATTAGTGGGTTGAGTAATTGGCTGTTTAAATTGAAGGGAAAATGGGGAAAAACGTGTCTAAGAGGTTACTTGTTTTTTTAAATGCTTTTTCATCTTATGTCTTATATTTTTACCTGTTCTGTGAGAAAACAAAAATTCTATAGGTGTGAAGTGCTTTAGTGCTTGAGCAGAGCTGGATTATTTGAGTCCATGAGCTCTTTATTATAAACTGCTAAAATCATGCTTATTTACTTTTTTAATTTTAAAGCAAAATATATCTGTTGACTTAAGCTGTACTATCTTTCATTGGCCAGTTAGCTAATTTATACGCTAATTAATTAAGTAATAATGCATGCCATTCAACCAGCTTAACCAGATTGAGGTTGTTTGTTTTAGTGAGTTTTTTAAACGAGTGTATCCTCATTTAAACATAATTAATTATGAGTGATTAAAGAGCACCTACTACTCGTGACATTGGGAACAGCTCATGATGGCAGAGTAGAGAGGTAGTAGAGCAGCAATTTAGCTAAAAGTATTTTTATTATATGTTTAATTAAAGTGTTTAAGAGATTGCTTTGAGTTTTTTTAATGGCTTTTAGGCTTTTGTTTTTTCATATTTATAGATGTGTGAAAAGCGACTTTCATTTATATGAATTGTTAGTTGATATGATGCATTTGATGATAATTCATGACATTTAACTAGCTTGAAGCAGTTTTATTTACTGACCTTTTTTAAACAGTATTAATTGTAAATGCTAAAAGAGTGCCTGCTACTGGTCTGGTGAAATTGGGAACAGCTCATGCTGGCAAAGTAGAGAGGTAGTAAAGCAGCAATTTAGCAATAAGGATTTTTATTATATAGTTGATAAATGTGTTTAAGAGATTGCTGACTTTTCTAAATGTTTTTTTTTGTTATTTGTTTTTTATATTTTATTTTTTTTAGATGTGTTAAAAATGAATTTCATTAATATAAACTGTTAGTAGATATGATGCTTTTGTGCCTTATTTTATTTTAAATTAAAATATATCTGTTGACTAATTACAGGCATGATAATTCATGACATTTAACCAGCATGAGGCTGTTTTATTTACTTAGCTTTTTTTAACAGTATTAATTATAAATGCTTAAAGAGCGCCTACTATTGGTGGCATTGGGAACTGCTCATGTTGCCAGACTAGAGGGGTTATTGAGCAGCAAATTAGCTATAAACATTTTTATTAAATGTTTATTAAATGTGTTTAAGAGACTGGCTTTTTATATACATTTTATATTTTAGTTGTACTGTGTAAGAAAAAAAAAAACTAAATAAATCAGTTAAATTTATAAAATCATGCGTTGTGTCTTTGATTTGATTTTAAAGCACCCCGTCTTTATAGTCATAATAATTATTTGACTGGCTTTATGAAAGCTGGGGCTTTTTTACCTGCTCAGGTGAATACAGTGTGTCTGTAATTTGTAATTAACAGTATTATATCTTTTAGCAGTGGATGGAGATACTGGGTTTTGTAATCACTGTATAAGTGTACCGAGACTGCGCTCTTGTGTCTAAAAGCTCTACAGTAAGAGATTATTCAAATCAATTTAAATATTAGTTAATTTGTCACATACACATTCAGACACGATATTACTACCAGTTAAATGATTTTAACCCTTTCAGACCCAGATTACAATGGACATCATGTACTTTCTTATTTTTTTCAAATGTTTTGTTGCACATAAGACTACTGAAACCTGTTTTTAATCAAAATAGACTATAAAAGAGCCAAAGAAAAAAAAATACAAGCCAAAGAAACAATAGCTTATCCCCACCCACTGCACTGGAAAAAACATCACTAGAGCCAAAGAGGCAAATTAAAAGAACTTAAAACAGCTTGTTTTTTTACTAATTGTATGTAATTTAGAACACTTTTTCCATGTTTATTTTAGTGTTTATGGATGGCTTGTGAACAAAAAGGTCAATAAATATCTAAAATAAAATCTAAAATAAAAATGTTAAGCACAGGCTTCCAATCCAAAAGACAAAAAAAAAATGTTACTTATATAGTTAAGTAAAGTTACTTAAAGTTATTAATATAAATTGTATATTATAATTTAAGAGTCTTCCTTTGTGAGCATTAATATTATACATTTAATATTAATTAAATTATAATAATTATAAATTATATATAACACATAATTCAGGTCTGAAAAGGTTTAAATGAGTGTTCGGTCATGCAGAAAATCAAGTTAAACATATAGATTAAATAATTAAAATAAAAATGTTCTAAATAAGTACTTCAAAGGTTTAAGAGAATATATTTTTAATTGACTCTAATCCAGAATATATGCTGATGACAGTTTAAATCTGCCTTAAACCTGACCAAGTAAGATCATATATTTTATTTAATTTAATTTCACTAAAGGACCTTAAATTCTTACCTTCTTGTGGAAAATATCTTAACAAAAATCAGCAGCACCTTTTATATAATTTATTAAAATAGTATTTATTTCTTACCTTCTTGTAGAAAATACCTTCAACAAAAACGCTTTAATATTGACTGTATAATTAGAGCTATTTTAACTGATGGTAGTTGTGCCCGCATTTATGTGTTCTAATCGTTTACTCTCAGTATTCTGATTTACTTCTACCTCTTCTATCTCTCCTAAAATGAGCATTATGAAGAGAATTAAAGATCTAATCTGATGATTATTTTAGTTCTTCTTCACTTGTTCAGGATGGAAGCTGAGGAGATTAGCATTAGCTAACTAGCCCAGTTCCATGTTTACACTGTAGGAGGAGAGAAATCCCGTCAGAAAGTTGAAATGATGTTTTGTAAGCTTTGTGTAAAGCGGTCAGCAGTTCACAGCGCGGTTCTGACAGACTTTTAGTGGTTAATATTTACAGAAAACTCTCTAAATCACTCACATTTCCTCCATTACTGCTGTCCTGTCAGGAGCTGCAAGTTCGGTTGCTGAGCAACGGCGCCGCGCGCGCGGCTAATAAAGCGCGGGAAAGCAGCTGCCTAATGGTGAAGATTCAGAGCAGGTTAGCTCCAAACAACACGACTTTCCACAGCAAATCCTCTCTGATTCAGAGCCGCTTTTCTCTCCATATAAGATCAGCTCACTCAAACACACCTGCCTGAAATGCCTCACCTGTTCTACAGAGTTTATGGGGAAGAATTCCTCACACTAAATCACTGCAGAACGCTAGAGGGAGCCCGCGAGAGAGACCAAAATGAATGGGGGTGAATGGAGCTAAACGGCTAAAAACACTAATTACACATAGCAACTCTACACTAAACTAGAATATTCATTTAATTTTAGAAAGTAAAATGATGTATTTCGATAAAAGCAAAGAAAACTTTTAAATGTGTGAGTGTTTTTACAGTAAACGAGCAGTTTTAAGCAGTAAAGACGCTAGCATTGCTGCTACTGTGAGCTGATTGACTAGTTGCTTAATATTAAAGCGTTTCTGTTAAGGTAGTTTAACATTTTAACTTTTAAATTCATCACCAGAGACCATTAAAAGTAGCATATAAGACAAAATCCAAAATTAGTAGTGAAAGTGTGTTTATATTCAACATTAAATAGAATCAATACATATTTATATTTATTTTCTGTTTGACTGGACAGTTTTAAATATATTTGTCTGCTTATTAATTACACAGTGTCTGACTGTGCATGTAACAAATTAACTTTAAATCAGATTTGATCTGATTTAAAGAATCTCTTAATGTAGAGCTTTTAGCCACAAGAGGGCAGTCTCTGTACACTTAAACCTTGATTACAAAAACCCAGTATCTCCATTCACTGCTATAATAAATATATAATAATGTTACTTACTAATTACCCCTTTATCAGACACACTTCATTCATCTCATCAGGTAAAGCCCCAACTTTTATTTAGCAATGGCATTAATTATAATGACTGTAGTTAGGGTATATTTCATTGGAACATCAATAAACTCTCACAACTTTAGCATGAAATTGCTGCTAGTATTGTTATATTGTGCTATGTTCTTACACATGAATCAGTTAAAGATAAAGTTTGGAGTTTGGAGCCACTTGAATGGACAAGAATACATATGGTAAATTATATTTTATATTTATATTACTGTAAATAAAAAAATAGCTTTGTTTATGGACAAAATAAAATAAATAAACAAGAATAGTAAGGGATATATGCATTATGCATTTAGCTTAGTTGTACATCAGTTTGTGAAGGTGTGCTCTTTCTTTTTCTAACCATTTGGGCTTTAGGACATTTTATTAAAAATAATGAACATGACCTTCCTCTATGCACCAGTATATGAACCATAACATTAAAAACACTTAACTACTTTTGGAGATGCTCTGCTTATTATATTACAGCTCTTATAATATATAATGTGCCATTAAAACCAGTTCATCCATGCAATTCACTTCCTTTGTCAGTGGTTTTAATGTTATGGCTACTCAATGTCTATTGGTATTGCTGTAATTAGCCACCAATTATACTGAAAGATTGTAGAGTCAGATGTTCCTCTATGTCTTTTGCCATAAAGCAGCAACTTCTAAAGGCATCTTATATTATAATTCTCAAATAGGCTGATGATATGATGATAAGAACATACAGAAAGTGTTGCACTATAAAGCTGCTGATTGTTTTATTGTTTATTTACTGTTCACACAGTAAGAACTGAGGAGACTAATATTAACCAGGTAATAAATACTTTATTGTAATTTATATGTAGGCTGCATTGGTACAGGCGTTAAACTTTATAACTTCATACTGAGTGTGATTTCTATCTGCTGTTTTGAGGCCTGTTCTAGCCTCTGCTTCTCCCACACTCTAAATTTAAATCAGACTACGTCTGCGTTCCACACACACAGTGACATCAGTGCAAAACTATAAACATCATAGCTTCTATTTGTAAACACAGATTGAACCATTACTACAGCTCTCTGGAAGGACACGCCCACTTTCATCTTCATCTTCCTCAGTCACTGATGAAGATAAGGATGATGATAATGATGATTTTCAGGTTTTAGTGCTCATCATCACTGGAGAATCTGAATAGAGTCCTTATCACCTCTGACCCATAAGAGTGTGTGAGCTGTAGTGTGGTTTTAGCGTTGACTCTCAGCACCTGGCCGGCCTTATCTGATCATCTAGAGAGACGTGGTCGGAGTAGATCAGGTATAAAATAAGATGTAGTGTGAGAAAGGGGGCAGAAGTCACTGACACTGACCGTACCCAACGACGACATCTTAACCACATCCCGCCTGCCAGTTTAAACTGGTGAAGCCCCTCCAGTTCTCTGCATTCGTCCTCTGGGTTCAGGAGATGATCGTCGCTTGATGAAGGTAGGAGAACTCTCTCAGTGATTTTAGATTTAGTACAGAGTCAGGAATTTAGATTAATGGACTTTATTCACCCGTATTGTCTTAAGAAAGTCTTCTATCAGATTAATGATGTTTATTAAATTTCTTCTTAAGATCAGTTGGTGATTAAGGCCTAAAGAGTGTAGAAATGAACTGGGTTAAGAAGTGGAGTTGGACTGTTGGTCTCCAGTGGAAGTTTCTACTATAAAACATTAAGTTAGATACTCTGGTAGATAAGAGCTCATATGGAGAGCAGGACAGACCCACCTGAACACACTCTGTACATTCAGCTTCACTCATAGGGGGATTAATGGAGACACACTGAGGGGCTGATTGTGCTGCTGAATAGAGTGTAGGCTGTTGGTAGGTGGATGCTGTACTATTGAAGGTAGATGATGTGTGGTTGCTATGATGTTAAAGGTGGTTGTTATAATACTGCTAGATATGTATCTTGATACACACTCACTCTGTCTCTTTCTCACACACACACTCTTTTTCTTTCTGACACACACACACACACACACTGTCTCTCACACACACACAAACACACACTCTCTCTCTCACACACACACACACTCTCTCTCTCACACACACACACACACACTCTCTCTCTGTCACACACACAGTCTTTCTCCCAAACACACACACACACACACTCTCTCTCACACACACACACTCTCTCTCTCTCACACACACACACACACTCTCTCTCTCTCACACACACACACACACACACACACATTCTCTGTCTCTGATTAACAACTATTCCTGTCATTTTACAATAACTTGTCCTACAATTACATGAAATCTTTAACTTTCAACAGATTCTCCTTATATGATATGTTGCCATCCTATAAACAAGAGTGTTTTTTGTTATTTGACAGAGTTATTCAAACAATGTACAGCATGAAAATGTCAAATTACATATATCTTGAAGTAAATTAAAATAAATGTACAATAATTTGTCAATAAGGGTATTTTTTTACATTTACAGATAAATAACATTTTTTCAACAAAAGGAATCTCATTTATTTGTCTTTTAACTCACAAGCTTTCTGAGCCATGTATTTAACATGTATTTTAATCAACATACACTGTGGCAATCATCTAGAAAAAGCAATGTTAGACTGCACTATCTTCAGAAGCTCTTGTTTAACAGAGAAGTTGAAAATGGCGGAATGTGGATTTATAGAACTATAGATTACAGTGAGGCTGATTAAAATTTTTAAATATTAAACTTTTAATTGACTTCTTCTGTTGGTTCATTTGAATTAAAAAACATCACAGACACGCCAACAGGCGGTAAGCTGAGAGATCCTGCACAGCAACATGAGTTGAAGAAAAGTGCCAGTGGACGAGTACCTCTATAAAAGAGACCAAAACACCCATAAAAACACACAAACACTCCTGCGCCGCCACAATACACTCCAGCCAAACCTGGGGAATAAATGCTAGTGAACATAACAGTGTTTAAATAAATAATAATTTAGGGTAAAGCAGCCCTTAACTTAATTAAACAGTGAAGCTGAAGATTAGATCTGTGTTCCATTTTTTTCAAAATGTGTAATTCTCATTTACAGCTAAATGTAAAAAATATAAAACTACTTTACTGCTCTGTATTTTTACACCAAAGACTGTTTATACATCAGTGTGTTTTTACACTGAAACCCCATAAATTAACATTCAAACCCCTTAAAAAACTGTACAGTAGAGTTTAAAAACAGGGATTCTTGTCATTTAAATTTACAGATTTCGACTGTGCTTTTACAGAGGATTTATTGAAACAGATGTTTTTACTGTGATTTTCAGGTATATTCTGTTTTTTTTACATAAAATACAGATTTTTTTTTTTCTATCTCTGAAGTATCTTGTTCTACCTCTCTCTCTCTCTCTCACACACACACACACACCCTCTCTCTCGCACGCACTGTGGTGGAAATACCTGTGACAATTAATAAAGACAACTGTTAAGGTCTGAGTTGTGTCAAATGAGTAACAAGTTTATTAATGCAAAATATTGAGAGTACAGCTCTGCAAAAGCTCTGAGTGTGCTCTGAGTGACCAACAGTTTCTCTGAGAGTGTTATCCATTCTCACTCTGCCTTATTATGAAAACATAAATCATACTTGTGCATAGGGCTTCCGCCTGCACCTGCATCCTTCAAACCTCCCTTCTGTTCTGTTCCCAGACAGAGTCTAATGTCAGTGTAACCTCTTCTGATTTCATGATTACAATGATTGCATTTGTCATAACAAGGTGGTTATAATGGTGATTATGATGGTGATAATGAAATTTCCCACGTCAGCACACACACACACACACACACACACTCTCTCTATCTCTCTCACGCACACACACACTCTATCTCTCTCACGCACACACACACACCCTCTCTCTCTCTCTCTCACACACACACACACCCTCTCTCTCTCTCACACACACACACACACACACACACCCTCTCTCTCTCTCTCTCTCTCTCTCTCTCACGCAGACACACACACTCATATGTACACAAACTCTCTCATACACACTAAGAAAAGTAAGTACAGATTTGTACTTAAAAGAGTACAAAGCTTGTCGCTGGGGCTGTATCTTATATTGAGGTACATAAAAGTACCTTTAAAAAAAAATCCTTTTTTTGTAACCATGTTTTTTGTGCCAGAAAAGATTATAAACATTAAGAACTTGATGATCCATAATTGTCTGGCTTTCAAATAAAAAATGTGGAATTAAAATAAATATTGTTTATTAGTGCAGTGATACAGAATACTGAATGTACCTTTTGGCTGGTTACAGTTTTTCCACATTGTTTGCACACAAAATGTGGAACTATGCACACAAATCCAAAAACATGAAGCTCATGTGTTGACATTGTGACTCCAAACTGCTAAACTCTAAGCACCATTCTATATGTTTTCACTCAAATATTATTCTAAATCACAGTTTTACAAATCACTAATCACAAATTGCATCATTTAGTACACCTTGGTCTCCTACGAATCACTGACCTTCAAATACATCAATAATAAATACATTTTTTGTTTCCTCTTTGTATGTGAACTGATTTTTCTCGTCATATTTCTCATTGCACTTACATAGATGAAAATTACAGTTTTGCAACAAACTACATGCAGTAAAAATGGCTTACACTTGTGTTGCACATACATGTAGTACTGTACTGCTATATAGGGGCGCCTACACCGCACCAAATAAATATAAATAACAGAAAGCCAACATATTTCCATTGACTTCCATGGTAAGCATTTGAATTTGTACAGTGGCCTCATGAAGTCAAAAACATAACCAAATACTTCTGATTATAGAGCTTTGAATTGATCTTGTCAGTGTTTATTTGATGCTCTGTAAGAGATAAGTATATAAATAGCTGTGTGTGTTATTTTGGTGAAAGGAATCGGTTTTGCTAGAGATTTGTGGAGTTTTAACAAAGCAGTTAATAATTTTCAGTTTGTGTTTAGAGTTTTGAGAAACTGAGCCAAGTTTCGAGAAATGCGTTTAAACATTTGGGAAAAACTGTAAATGGTACAAATCTGTACTTATTACTGTTAGGAATGACTTTGTACTATAGAGTGAACAAATCTGACCCTGTAAAGAACAATATTATACCTTTGAGGGTACAATAATGAAGAGTGTACCTTTAAAGGGGACATGAAACACTTCAAGTATTTAGTTTAATTCACAAGATGTATTTTCACTCTAACAAATTTTATAAGTTTAACAGTTGTCAGTGAAGCGGAATTAAAATAATAAGCAATCTAAATGTCATTTTTTTAAGTAAGGGCAGCGCCATCTTGTCCCAGCGCTGAAAGTGACGTCACGAGGTTGGTTCCCGAACGCCTCACTACTATAATCTATGAGAATACCGTAATTTAGCTACTCAATAGATAATAAAATCCAAACCAACACTTTTGTATTGTCCCTGTGTGTAGTAATACTGGGAGTAGTGAAATTTAATAGGGTGAGGAATGAAAAATATTTACTTTCACTTTCATACCTTCAGCGGGGGCTCGCAGCGCTGAAGCGTGAGAATTCTCCGGTTAGCTGCAATGCTAGGGGTTAGTGGCGAGCACTTTCTAGACCAGGACTATGTGAAGGAGAGGGGTTTGAGTCAGGAGCATTAGCGCCGGACAAATAAGCTGCAGTCCGAGGCTTTTTTCCTCCGTTTTTTATTTTTCCTCTGATCAGCTGGAATGTACAGACCGTCCGACGGATGGTAACGTTACTATGAGAGCAGCAGCTGTGAGCCGCACCAGCCAAACAACACGCCCACCCAGCAGAGCAGCGAGAGGTACCGTTACCGAAAATCTAGATAAAATGACAATTTAAAGATAACATAGCTAGCGTTAGCTACTTAGCTAGCTATCTTATTATAGCTAGCCAACGCTAGCAAACTAGCTAACACTAACTAGATGAAGCTAAGTACCCAGTAAGCATTCTAACTTCTAAACTGAACGGTTTATCAACCAAACAGCGCCTGGGTGTTTCAATATCCACTTAAATCATGTTCGTTTCATTCAGTCTTAATGAACTCTGGACTTTACATGTTGTAGTGACCTTTTAAACAAAACGAACTAAAATGACCTAAGCCACCACAATTAGAAGAAGAGCTGGCGATAGCGGTTTGACTCGCTGTAGCGGGAATTATAACAAAGTCCATACCTTTAAAGCGTTGGATATACCAATCCATTTATTGGTCTGACATCAGCAGTACATATTCCAGCAGTAGTTCCAGCGTTCATGGTCTTTAAATGTCCCGCATTACACACACACCAATAGCGTTCACCGGTCAAAATACTGTTGACTTCCTCGCCAACTCCCCCCCCCCCCCACTCTACCATACATTCACCTATAAACCTTGGCAGCGCCCCCAAGTGAAAAATGTCAATATAAACCAAAATTTTAAAGAAACATAAATAGCTCCAACACACCGGCCCCTATTTGTTAATGGCAAAAGGCCTAAACAATTAATTACATATTACAACAAAAAGGAGCTGCTTTCATTAATGTATTATCATACTTCAAACTATATACATATGCATACAAAATTCAAAAGGTTGGTACAACAACTCATACACCTTCTTGTAAAAGACAAAGTTTTGTTATTGGTCTGGTCAAAAAAATAGTTTTAGTTTGTACTCGTGCTGATCTAACCAGCCCTTTTTTATCTGGGAATGTTTCAAGTACCCTGCCAAGCACCCAGGAATTACGAGGAGCTGTGGTATCTGCAACAAGAACTACATCACCAGGTTCCAGATTTCGTTTGTTTTTGGTCCATTTTTGTCGCTCCTGCAGTAAAGGCAAGTACTCTGTAATCCATCTTTTCCAAAAAAGGTCTGAGATGTACTGCACCTGTCTCCACCTTCTCTTCACATAATGATCAGTCTTATCAAACAGCCCTGGAGGCAAGATTGGTTTCCTTTTCATGGTAAGAAGATGGTTGGGAGTAAGTGGTTCTAGGTCATTTGGATCCTCAGACAATTTAGTGATTGGGCGATCATTGATTATCGCTTCCACTTCACACAAAACTGTATGTAGGCCTTCATCATCTAAATTCTGCTGATGCAAAAGTGATGTAAGGATCTTTCTCACCATCCTAATGATTCGCTCCCATACACCACCATGATGAGAGGCAGCAGGTGCATTAAAACTCCATTTGATTCCTTCCTGCAGAAAGGTCTTCTGTATTTTATCATAGTTTAAAGCTGCAAGTGCTTCCTTTAATTCCCTTTCTGCACCAGTAAAATTGGTTCCATTGTCTGATCTCAAGTGGGAGACTTGTCCTCTTCTACAAATGAATCTTCGAATGGCATTAATACATGCATTTGTATCCAAAGAATATGCTACTTCTAAATTAATGGCTCTACTGGCCATGCATGTGAAAATAACACCATATCGTTTTACAAAGGAGCGTCCTCGTTTCACTTCAAATGGTCCAAAGTAATCAACTCCAACATTAGTAAATGGAGGAAGATCAGGAACCAACCTTTCTACAGGTAAATCGGCCATTTTTTGCTGACCCAGCCTTCCCTTGAATCTTCTACACAAGCCACAATTGGATAGGATTTTTCTTGTTGCCGCATTGGCATGCGTTATCCAATATTTCTCACGTAATTTGGAAAGAACCTGGTTTCTTCCACCATGACCGACCTGTTCATGTATATGTTCATGTATTCGTGCTCTAGAACCGGATTCAATCGATGGATAGTGCTGTCCTTTCTCACCTCATATTTTCCTGAGGACAGTGCGACAATTTCATTGGCAAATTTTTCAAACTGAGAGAAACGAATGACTGCATTTTCTGCTTCAGTTAGATCCTCTGTTGACAAGCTGACGATTTCAACAGTTCTTTCCTTTCTTGCTCAATTCCATTAAGATATGCTTTAGTTTCAGCATCCATGCAACTGCAATTTTTAGCCTCTTCCAATCAGAAAAATATTCAATCCGTTGGCTAGTTACATTTGTTTCAATAATCACAGCATTTATTTTGTGCTCCCTTTTGAGCTCTGGATCTTCAGGAGCAATGCAACAATCCAAATTGACTTCTGGCCACTCCTCCTGTTGTTGACCTTTTAACCATCGTTTGTTTGTGATTAACTTCCCCACTTTCAACCCCCTTGAAGCATCATCTGCAGGATTCTGGGTGGTATGGATGTATCTCCACTGTGTGATGTCTGTTATTTCTCGAATGGTTGATACTCTGTTGGCTACAAATGTACGAAACCTTTTTTCTTCATTTTTTATGTATTTAAGAACTGAAGTACTATCAGTCTAAAAACAAGAATCATCAAGTGGAAGCTGCAGTTCTGTTCTAAGCATCTTATCTATTCTAACAGCCAGGACAGCAGCAGTAAGCTCTAATCGAGGAATGGTAATTTGTTTGAGAGGTGCCACTCTTGATTTGCCAAGCAGAAAAGAAACATGTACATTATTTTGATTTTGTAGTCGAAGATACGTTACTGTTCCATAGCCATTTTCGCTGGCATCTTAGAAGTGATGCAATTGAGCATGATCAAGTTGTCCAAAGTCCTGTGCCTTGATGCATCTGTCAACTTTGAATGCGTGTACTTGTTGAAGATCTGTTAGCCACTTTATCCACTGTTGTTCGAGGCTTTGGGGAATTTGATCATCCCAGCCATAGTTCTTTCTGCACAGCTCCTGTAACATAAGTTTGGCTGGAAGTGTTACAGGAACAAGAAATCCCAAAGGGTCGTAAACTGAGCTCACCACTGATAAAATTCCACGTCTAGTATGCGGTCACTCCTTTTCCATCATTTTGAACTTAAAGGTGTCTGTCTGGACACACCAATAAAGTCCAAGAGCTCTTTCAATGGGCAGTTCATCCCGATCTAAATTCAGTTCCCTCAGGTTTTTAGATCTATCCTTTTCTGGAATGGTTTGTAAAACCTCACGATTGTTGCTAATCCATTGTGTTAAATGGAAGCCACCTTTATGGCAAAGTGCAGCAAGATCTTTAACCATTTGGATAGCTTCGTGTTGAGATGGAAGACTTTTCAAAAAATCATCAACATAAAAGTTATTGTGGACGCTATCAATGACCTCGGTTGGAAACATTTGTTTGTTGTCTTCTGCTGTCTTTCTAAGAGCATAGCAGGCACAGCTCGGAGAGGACACTGCTCCAAACAGATGTACGATCATCCTATATTCTGCAATTTCTCGAGTAATGTCACCATCAGGCCACCATAGAAACCGAAGAAAGTCTGTCTCATTTTCAGCAACTTTAACTTGATGAAACATTGATTGTCAGTCATGAATGCAACTTGATCTTGTCTGAATCTTAGCAGAACACCCAACAAAGAACTGGTAAGATTGGGACCTTGTAGAAGTTGTTTGTTTAAGGATGTGTTCCTGAATTCAGCACCACAGTCAAATACAACACGTAATGTTCCCTTTCGAGGATGGAACACCCCGTGATGAGGAATGTACCAAAGTTTACCATCAGACCGCTCTTGTTGATCCTGGGGTACCTGCTCGGCATAACCATTTTGAATAAGTTCCCTAAGGTACTGTGTATATTCTTGATGGAACATCTCATGTTTCTCAAACTTTCTTTTCAATCCTGAAATGCGCTGTTGGGCAACACAGAAATTGTTTGGCATGACAACATTGTTCATTTTGAAGGGTAGTTTTAAAATGTAATGTCCATCCTTACAGCATATGGTCCTTCCCCATGACTGTTTACCACTTCCCATGGTTCAAGCAGCATAGAAGCATTGGTACCAATCAATAGCTCAACATCAGCCTGAATGTGAGGAATGGAAATGCCATCTAAATAAGGCCATTTAGCCAAATCCTTCCTTTTGATAATGTTGGCTGTGTTCACATGCATTTTCTTTTGTGAATAGACTTCAGGAAGATCATAAAACTGTTTACCATGAAGTCCAGAAATCTCTAATCCATTCACAACATAACTAGAAACTGTTGTCTTTGGACTCATCGTTAGTAAACAGATCTTTGTTTTCCTTCCATTCAAATTCAACTTTGCCATTAAGCTTTCAGAGCAAAAGGTAGATGTACTACCTGGATCCAAGAATGCATAGGTCTGAATGACTTTGTCTCCCTTTTTAGATTTTACTTGGACTGGTAGGATGGATAAAATTCCATGACTTTTCCCGGCCCCTGTATGATCACATGCTTGTGCAGAAACAAGTGCGGTATCCAATGCAGGATCATTGACCATTTCACTGTACGTGTTGACAGCTTTATCCGCCTTAAATTTGAGATGTATATGAAGAATAGTTGGGTGTTTCTGGTCACAAATTTCACAAGTTAAGCGCCTATTGCAATCTTTGCTTACATGCCCACTGTAAGGGCTGGTGGCCGACTGAGGCATCCTCCAGGGCATCGGAGGGTGCGCCAGCCCAGCGCTGAGGGTTGATTTGGCTAATTACCAACACCTGCTGTGAACACTTCAAAAGCAATGCCAACCAGCCACTCGGCGCTGGATCTTTGAAGCTCGTGAGAGCGAATCTATGCCCGTTTTTCGAGCGAGCCTCGGCTCTTTTTCTCTTTTCTTCCCTGCTATCCCTTTGGAGAGAGTATTGTTCGGCACACGCTGGCATACTCCTCCCGCATAAGTATCTTCCTCTATCCCTTTCCTCTCCCTCTCGAGTCTGGTGGAGCTGTGTGCTCTCTCCGGTGTGTGTGTGTGTGTGTGTGTGTAGCAGCCACGAGGCGCGGATTGCTCACCTCTCTTTCCCCCCCGCTGTTCCTCCCCTCTCTGGTGGAACAGCATATAATCCACAAACTCCTTAGTTAAGTTTCGTTTCCTTTGGAAGCTCTTTTGTTCTTCACCTCGTCTTATAAGAGGTAGCCGTTAGCTTCCGCGGCGAGTCTTGTTTACATTCTCCCCCACTATTTCACTCACGCTAGGCGTGGCTTTGTTTTGCACCCGTTTTTGTCCTCCGCCCGTTTTCGTTGCTCCGCCCCTTTTGGCGGAGGCTCTTAAGGGCGATTAAAGCGGCTGCGTCCCAATCCACTCGCTGGTGTAGCGGTTAGGGCATTGGGCCGCGACTGCTACAGCCTGGGTTCGATCCCCGCGTGGTGCGGGGTTTAATAACAAGAATTATATACATAATATTATTATAAATCCTGTTAATATATATATTACCGTTATATTATCATTATCATTCTTATTATTATTATTATATATTATATAATATATATATATATATATTTATATATATATATTATAAATATTATTATTTTTCCTTTTTTCTTGGGTTTACCTGCTTTGAGATCTGCTGCTCTGCACTTGGGTCCTACAACCTTCTGGGCTGGAGAGCTACTGCTCTCCCCCCCATTACAGAAAGATCCAGCCCAACCATGGATCCAGCAGAGCAGTCAGATCTCGAGCAGGTTAAGCTCGCCCTGGGCAACCAGGGGGCTGTCATTGGGCGACATGAGCAGGTCCTGCAGCAGATCTTGGCCCAGCTGCAGGGCCTGACGGCTGTGCTTGCCCCGAATCCACCCCCACCCGCACAGCCAGCCCAGCCTGGGCCTGAGTCCCCTCATTTCGAACACCCGGCCGCTGCCGCACCCTCTGTGGGGCCTCGAGTGGAGCCCCCACTACCGCCCCCGGTGCGGTACGAGGGTGAGCCGGGAGGCTGCAGGGGGTTTCTACTGCAGTGCTCCCTTGCTTTTGAGCTTCAGCCGTCCCGCTTCCAGTCAGAGCGTGCTAAAGTGGCGTACATCGTCTCCCTCCTCTCTGGAAGGGCATCGGCGTGGGCCACCCTGGTGTGGGAACACCAACCGGACGTCTGCGCTACCGCTGAACTGTTCACGGCAGCCCTCATAGGAGGTCGGTGTCAGAGTTTCGCACGCTCTCGACTGAAAGCGGGTGGAACCCCAGCGCTCTGGCAAGCGTGTTCCACCATGGGCTCAATGAGGAACTCAAGGATGAGCTTGCTCATCGTGATACTCCAGCATCCCTTGACGACCTCATTGAGCTCACCCAGAGGCTGGACAACCGCTTGAGGGAGAGGCGCAAGGTGCGGGGCTCGGGTACCACCCCCCGGGGGCCTCGTGGCCAATTCTCGGGTAGTGGGCCATCAGGGGCCACCGAGGGCCCACCTGACCACGGGGTCCAGCCCATGCAGTTGGGGCACACTCGCCTTCCCCGTCAAGAACGCGAGGCGCGTATGCGTGAAGGGAGGTGCCTCTACTGCGGGGCTCCAGGGCACCAGCGTGCCACCTGTCCCGAGCTGGCGTTAAACCCCAACATCCGTTAGGGGAAGAGGGCCCCCTGACGGACCGGCCAGGGTCCCCTCGCACTACGGGAGTATTCCTCAATGCCACACTGGGGTGTGGGTGTTCTGAGGTCCGCCTCCCCGCCTTCCTTGATTCAGGAGAGGCAGGCAACTTTCTAGATGCCACCTTGGCCAGAAGGCTTGCCTTGCCGCTAGTACCCCTAGGGAAGCCCTTACCAATAGCGGCGATCGACGGGCGCTCCCTGGAGCCAGGGGAGGTAACTCACCAAACACGCCCTGTCATGCTACGAGTCGGGACACACTCTGAGCAGATCACACTGTATGTTATCAGTGCTCCCGATTTGCAGCTGATCTTGGGCTTTCCTTGGCTCCAGAGACATAACCCCCATGTTGACTGGCTGTCCCGTTCGGTGGTAGCATGGGGGTCAGCCTGTCGATCGTCCTGCCTCCAACCTCCCAGGGCTTCCAAGGGTGCGGACCCTGATTCCAGGGGCCCTGACCTTTCCCGGGTAACCTCTGATTACCTAGACCTCCGGGAGGTCTTTAGTAAGCAAAAGGCCCAAATCCTGCCCCCCCATCGCCCCTGCGACATGGCTATTGACCTTCTCCCGGGAACTAGTCCCCCCAGGGGAAGGTTGTTCTCCCTCTCAGGCCCTGAGCGCCGGGCGATGGAGGAGTACATCCAGGAGGCCCTTGCCTTGGGATTTATCCGACCCTCTTCCTCCCCGGCCAACGCCGGCTTTTTCTTTGTGGGGAAGAAGGATGGGGGTTTGAGGCCCTGTATAGACTACAGAGGCCTCAACAAGATAACGGTAAAGAACCGTTATCCCCTGCCCCTCATGTCGTCCGCCTTCGAGGCACTGCAGCAGGCCACCATCTTCACTAAGTTGGACCTGCGCAGTGCCTATAATCTAGTCAGGATTAAGGCGGGCGACGAATGGAAGACGGCGTTCATCACCCCCTCTGGGCACTATGAGTACCTGGTAATGCCCTTCGGGTTGATGAATGCCCCCGCTGTCTTCCAGGGGTATATTAATGAGGTGCTCCGGGAGGCGTTGGACAGGTACGTGTTCGTTTACCTGGACGACATACTCGTGTACAGTCGTTCGGTGAACGAACACGTCACCCATGTCCGACGTGTGCTCCAGCTACTGCTAGAGAACCACCTCTACGTCAAACTGGAGAAGTCCGAGTTCCATGTGCAGACAGTGTCCTTCTTGGGATTCATGGTGTCCCATAACACCCTGCACATGGACCCCACCAAGGTCAAGGCAGTCGAGAGCTGGCCCCAACCCACCTCGGTACGCCTGGTCCAGCGCTTCCTGGGCTTTGCTAATTTTTTCCGGCGCTTCGTCCGGAACTTTAGCACTGTGGCCGCTCCACTGACCGCCCTGACCAGGAAGACCTCAGGGCGGTTCACCTGGACCACAGAAGCCCAGGAGGCATTTGATGCTATAAAGAACCTGCTGACCAGGCCGCCTGTTCTCCGACTGCCTGACCCCGGACTCCCATTTGTCGTGGAGGTGGACGCCTCGGAAGTAGGCGTGGGTGCGGTCTTGTCCCAGCGGGTGGGGCTGGATGGCAGACTACACCCATGTGTCTACTATTCCCAACGTCTGACCCCTGCCGAGCAGAGGTATGACGTGGGAGATAAGGAGCTCCTGGCGGTGAAGCTTGCCCTAGAAGAGTGGAGGCACTGGCTTGAGGGGGCCGAACACCCCTTTCTGGTCTGGACTGACCACAAAAACCTGGCCTACATCCAACAGGCCAGGCGCCTAAATCCACGCCAGGCCAGATGGGGGTTGTTTTTCACCCGGTTTTATTTCGTCTTGTCGTACCGCCCTGGGTCCAAGAACATCAAACCGGACGCCCTCTCTCGCCAGTGGGAACCCCTCCCTCTCCTAAGCGAGCCCTCCACCATTTTACCTCTGGCCAGGATCCTGGCGCCCCTTCGGTGGGGACTCTTGGACGCCGTCAGACGGGCCCAAGAGACAGATCCCGGTCCGGGGAACGGCCCACCAGGCCGGGAGTATGTACCCCACTCCCTCAGGAAAAGGGTGCTCACCTGGGGACACTCCTCACCTCAGGTCGCACATCCAGGGGTCACACGCACGCTCGAGTTCCTGCGGCGCCAGTTTTGGTGGCCCCGCATGGAAAAAGACGTGCGTGCCCACGTGGCCGCCTGTGTAGTCTGCACGCAGGGTAAGGACCCCAGAACCAGGCCCACGGGTCTGCTGCACCCTCTAGCAGTCCCCTCGCGTCCCTGGTCACACCTGTCCTTGGACTTTATCACGGGGTTGCCCCCGTCTCGGGGCAACACCGTGATACTAGTCATCGTTGACAGGTTTTCCAAGGCTGGTCGCTTTGTGGCTCTGCCCAAGCTACCAACCGCGCAGGGGACTGCAGAGGTGCTGCTGGACCAGGTGGTCCGCATCCACGGACCACCCGCTGACATCGTGTCAGACCGTGGGGCACAGTTCACCAGCCGGTTCTGGGGGGCCTTTTGCCGCTTACTGGGGGCTGAGGTCAGCCTGTCCTCGGGGTTCCACCCCCAGTCCAACGGTCAGACAGAGAGGGTCAACCAGGATCTGGAAATGACCATCCGCTGTCTGGCTTCCTCTGCCCCGTCTACCTGGTCCAACCAACTGAAGTGGGCGGAGTATGCCCACAACACCCTCTGGCACTCATCGTTGGGAATGTCGCCTTTTGAGTGCCAGTTTGGGTATGCTCCGCCTGCTTTCCCCGGACAGGAGACCACGACGGGGGTGTCTTCGGCCGACCAGACGGTCAGACGTTGCCACAGAGCCTGGAGGAAGGCGCGGGCTGCCCTCTTGTCTGCCAGGGCGACCCAGAAACGCCATGCAGACAGGAGGCGGCGGCCCGCCCCCTCATATAGGGTTGGTCAACGGGTCTGGCTCTCGGCCAAGGACCTCCCGTTGCGGGGTACCCCACCTAACCGTGGGGCCATTCAAAGTCCTTCGCCGGATCAATCCGGTATCATACCGGCTCGCCCTACCACCCGCCCTTAGAAGAGTCCACCCGACCTTCCACGTGTCCCACCTTAGGCCCTACCTCTGTTCTTTGGGTCCGGCTGCTCCCCCGGGTCCCCGCACCATAGGTGGTGCCCCCGCCTACACCGTCCGTCAGCTCCTGGACTCCCGGAGGGTACGCGGGGGCCTCCAGTACCTGGTGGACTGGGAGGGGTACGGTCCGGAGGAGCGGTCCTGGGTGCCCGCTAGACACATCCTGGACCCGGAACTGGTTAGGGCTTTTCGGCGAGACCGTGCGGCGGGTTTAGGGCCGTCGGGTGCCGCCCCTCGGGGGGGGGGTCCTGTAAGGGCTGGTGGCCGACTGAGGCATCCTCCAGGGCATCG
This sequence comes from Astyanax mexicanus, assembly GCF_023375975.1. Lineage (NCBI taxonomy): Eukaryota > Metazoa > Chordata > Actinopteri > Characiformes > Acestrorhamphidae > Astyanax > Astyanax mexicanus. Next base: position 36,353,463 of record NC_064428.1, read on the forward strand.
GAGGGCGCGCCAGCCCAGCGCCGAGGGTTGATTTGGCTAATTACCAACACCTGCTGTGAACACTTCAAAAGCAACACCAACCAGCCACTCGGCGCTGGATCTTTGAAGCTCGTGAGAGCGAATCTATGCCCGTTTTTCGAGCGAGCCTCGGCTCTTTTTCTCTTTTCTTCCCTGCTATCCCTTTGGAGAGAGTATTGTTCGGCACACGCTGGCATACTCCTCCCGCATAAGTATCTTCCTCTATCCCTTTCCTCTCCCTCTCGAGTCTGGTGGAGCTGTGTGCTCTCTCCGGTGTGTGTGTGTGTGTGTGTAGCAGCCGCGAGGCGCGGATTGCTCACCTCTCTTTCCCCCCCGCTGTTCCTCCCCTCTCTGGTGGAACAGCATATAATCCACAAACTCCTTAGTTAAGTTTCGTTTCCTTTGGAAGCTCTTTTGTTCTTCACCTCGTCTTATAAGGGGTAGCCGTTAGCTTCCGCGGCGAGTCTTGTTTACATTCTCCCCCACTATTTCACTCACGCTAGGCGTGGCTTTGTTTTGCACCCGTTTTCGTCCTCCGCCCGTTTTCGTTGCTCCGCCCCTTTTGGCGGAGGCTCTTAAGGGCGATTAAAGCGGCCGCGTCCCAATCCACTCGCTGGTGTAGCGGTTAGGGCATTGGGCCGCGACTGCTACAGCCTGGGTACGATCACCGCGTGGTGCGGGGTTTAATAACAAGAATTATATACATAATATTATGATAAATCCTGTTAATATATATATTACCGTTATATTATCATTATCATTCTTATTATTATTATTATTATTATATTATATAATATATATATATATTTATATATATATATTATAAATATTATTATTTTTCCTTTTTTCTTGGGTTTACCTGCTTTGAGATCTGCTGCTCTGCACTTGGGTTCTACAACCTTCTGGGCTGGAGAGCTACTGCTCTCCCCCCCATTACACCCACTGCATAAGCAACCAAAACAAATCCCTTTTTCTTTTAGAAAGGAAATCTTTTCCCTGCGTTTAATTTTTTCCAGTTGTGCACAATGCTTCAATGCATGGTTCCGTGTGCAAAACATGCAGTTGTTCTCTGGCAGATTTTGTTGAATTTTTGTTTGTCTGGGTGTTTTCCATACAGGCTTGCTAATGGTTGTCACAGTAGTAGCAAAACTGTCTCCTTTAAGTTTGGGTTTGAATTGTAATTTTCCTTTGTTTACAGGTTTGCTGTTTGGTCCAGTTTGGGTATTCTGAATATCACCAAATATTGGGTCAGACACTATTTTCACTTCACGTTCAATGAACGCAACAATGTCACTGAATTGTGTCTGGCTTCTATGCTTTTCCATGAGGCTACATGCGTGGACTCTCCATTTATCTCTTAATTTGTAGGGAAGCTTCATTATAATTGTTTTCATATTTGCTGGCATGTCCAGTTCATGCATGTATTGCAAATCAGACATTGCATTACAACATTCCCGCAAAAAGAGTGCATAAGCTTGAAGAGCCTTCACATCTTCTGGTTTTACCACTGCCCAGTTGTGCATTTTTTCCAAATATGCAGATGTGACTTAAGCATCATTTCCAAAATGCTGTTGAAGTAAACTTTTAGCTGTTAAGTACCCTCTTTCAGGAGCCATATGCTGGCAGCTACGTACTAATGCACGTGGCTGCCCTCTAGTGTACCGTTCCAGAAAGTACAGACAATCCCCTTTGTTAATTGTTTTTTCCTCCACACAATATTCAAAGGCTTTAATAAATGTTCTGTATTGCAGAGGATCACCTTCAAAGATTGGTACGTCTCTTGGGGGAAGAAGATGAGAGTTATGCTGTTGTATTAGCAATTCTGCTATGTCATTTTGTCTTTGAAGTAAATTTAAGGTGGCATTCTCATTGTTGTTCTGAACATTTGGTTGGGATTGTTCTCCTTGCAATTGTGATCTCCTAGGCCGTATGATCGGTTCATGAACATGGCCTTGTGAGTCTCCTCTTGGTAATTGATAATGTAGTTCTTGGGATTGTGGCGTCTTTGCAATAACTGTTTTATTGACATGTCTTTCTGACTCTCTTGTCTGAAGTTCACTCTGACCACCTCCAGTGTCATCTTGTGTTACTTGTTGCGAACCCAATGCATCAAAATTAAGAAGACTTTTAACCTTTTGTCTTGTAGAAGGATTTGGATTTTCCTCTGTGGCTTTTGTTAAGGAGACTGACTTTTGTTTGGTTTCTTTTTCAAAATAGGACTCCATTCCATCTGAAATGACACTTGATGCTTCATATGTTTTTAAAACAGACAGTTTAGCAGTAGAAGCGGCCAACTCTGCATCAAGCTCCATTTATTCCCTTTTCCTCCTCAGCACCTCAGCTTGCTCCTCCAGAGTGTGCTTTTCCTTTAGAGATGCAGCACGAGCAACAAGTGCTGCTCTTTCTGCCTCAGCTTGGAGACGTGCAAACAGTATAGAAGAGTGGTTAGACCTTTTTGATCTAGAACTGGATTGGCTGTCTTTTTGGCTAGAGCTGTTATTAGAAACACTTGTTTCAATATTAGAAATACTGTCATCAGGATTAACACCATCATTTAGATCAAGCTCTTTACCCTGAATTTCAATGTTTTGACCCAACACAACCTGTTTTGGACATACTTCTTTGTCAGAGTTCTACCTTTTGAAAGTGACAGCCATTTAATCACCCCAGCAGAAAACTCATTTACACTCAGCATTTTTGCTTTAAACCATATGTCATGTTTTTCCTTTTCCTCATCAGGTAATATACCCATTAAAGACTTATGTGCTTCTTTTGCTTCAGTACACAAACCCTGAAACTTTGCAAATACACTTTTAACCTCTATTTCGTGTTCTGTGTCAACCATGAACCCTTGAATTATCGTTTTAAGATTGGATGCTTTACTAAGTTTAGATTTCCTACTTTTTTGTAAAGACTCCAATTTGTCAAGCAATGCCTTTTCAGTAAGTTTTACCACCCTTTTAACAGGCTTTTTGTTCACACTACCGTTACCATTAATACTCTGAGCATTACTATCATTACCCTGGGATTGAACCACGGCGGGCTCACACACACCAGATTCAAAATTCATTTTCATACACTGAACTTTCAATTAAAACCAGTCACTTAAATAACGCAAATTAGTAGACCCTTAAACCCCACCAATGCACATTGGATTTTATTAACTAGTCATTTTAACGTGTGCACACAAGTTAGTTAGTTAAATGGCCATTTTTTTTTTTTTTTTTAAGGTAGCGCTACCATACCTCAACATCCATTGTTCAGTCAGTCCGCCGATCCAACGCAAACATTTCTCCCTTGCCTTTCATGAAGCGTTTCCTATCGCCGCAATCCGTGCACACTCGCCTCGTCCGTCTGAAACGAGAAGCCGTCCAGCCTCAGGGTCCCTCAGAGCCTCCAATAGCCTCCACTTGAACGAAGCTGTCCCATATTCCTCCTTTAGATAAAAACGCAAGCGACCATTCTCCTGCTGCAGTCTTAGCCTTTAAAATGTTGGATATACCAATCCATTTATTGGTCTGACATCAGCAGTACATATTCCAGCGGTAGTTCCAGCGTTCATGGTCTTTAAATGTCCCGCTTTACACACACACCAATAGCGTTCACCGTGCGGTCAAAATACTGTTGACTTCCTCGCCAACTCTACTTCAGCAAACAGTCCGCATCCAATTCTAGTAACGTTAGTCAGTATTTTGACTTAAATATGTAGTGACCTTTTAAACAAAACGAACTAAAATGACCTAAGCCACCACAATTAGAAGAAGAGCTGGCGATAGCGGTTTGACTCGCTGTAGTGGGTATTATAACAAAGTCCATACCTTTAAAACGTTGGATATACCAATCCATTTATTGGTCTGACATCAGCAGTACATATTCCAGCAGTTGTTCCAGCGTTCATGGTCTTTAAATGTCCCGCATTACACACACACCAATAGTGTTCACCGCGGTCAAAATACTGTTGACTTCCTCGCCAACTCTCCCCCCCCCACTCTACCATACATTCACCTATAAACCTTGGCAGCGCCCCCAAGTGAAAAATGTCAATATAAACCAAAATTTTAAAGAAACATAAATAGCTCCAACACATGTTAAATAGCTAAATGTATATAAAATAGCTGGTTAACGGGACGGCAGTACCTGCTGTGGTCGTGCTGCAGGGTTCTGCACGGCTCCACGTAGAGAGAGAATAAACACTCCCAAAACGTCTCGCTCTCAGAAAAGCATCTGAAAAAGTTCTGCTCAGGGTTCTGCAGGAAAGATCTCTGAGTAAATGCTCCATGTTAGCCTAGTTCAGCTTCGTCTTCATCCATAATCTCCACAAACAAAAAGCTCTTTTCCTCTAGCTATATGCCTGGGATCTTAAACCAACCAACCTCGTGACGTCACCAGCGCTGCACGGGCAACATGGCGGCGCCCTAGCTCAAACGTAACAAACATAAATATATTATAATTTAGTGTGTAAACATTTTATATTAACCCCCCCCCCAAATAAATTCCATTATATTTAATACCTTAGAAAACTTGTACAAACTGAAATGTTTCATGTCCCCTTTAAGTACAAAAAAGTACTCATATCTTACCTGTTTTTTGGAGTGTAGTGTGCATAGTAGGGTAATTAACGTTAGAGTTTTGAATAACAGTGTGTTTCTTGTGAAAAACAGATTTTTTAAATGAAATTTGTGTGTTTTAGAGCTGCAGTTTGAGGGTAAAGCATGAATTGTGTTTGTAGTTTAGCAGAGCTGGTTCAGGGGTAAATGAGTTATATGTTGTGGTCATTGTGTCTCAAGTACCGATACTTGTGTTTAAACAATGGAGAAAAACTGTAAACTGAAAGAGTGTTAGGAAGAGGGAGGTGTGTGATTGAATTATACAGTCTGTCGGAGAGAGGGGGTTTAATTGGTTCAGTTAATCTTAAATAGAGTGGGCAGAGGGAGGTGTGTGATTGGCCGAAATAATCCGTCAAAGAGGGGTTTGATTGGTGGAGTTAATCTAAAAGGGAATCTGCGATTAATTATCTGATTATACAATATTTTCTGTATGTATGATAAAACAGTTTGTTTATAAAAATAAACAACAAAATCATAAACTGCACTTATTACCTGTTGTGTTTGTAGACTTTGCAATGATGATGTCACTCCAAATAACTCCGCCCACTTTCATTATTCTTCTCATTGTTAATGGTGAGTCTGTGTTCATTATGAGACATTTCTACACAAAACTTTAAATTATTTAAAAATGTGACTTTACTGTACGCACTGTGCCATGCTGTGTGTGTGTGTGTTTATCAGTTTGTGTACAGTGTGTTGATTTCTGCTTCTCTGCAGCTCCTCCTCCACTCTACTGCAAGATCTGTGAAGCTTCTCACTTTGTGTTTTTAGCTCTAAATGATCTCAGCTTATTGCAGCTGATTATTCCACACTCAGCTGAAATGAACAGGTTTAGAAATGAGCTGAAGTGAAACTTTCTGCAGCATTTTTACTGACTGACCCCCACAGACTCATCATTTACTCTCTTCTGGATTCTGTGTTGCAGGAGTTGGAGCTCAGGATTGGGGTGTGACTTACAGACCTAAATCTATCTGTGCTCTAAAGGGGTCTACAGTGATCATGGACTGTGATTATTCATATGCAGCGGGTCACACAGTTAAAAAGACTTTCTGGACAAAATCCCTGCCACCAGCTGCAGGTGTAGAACCTCCTGATCTGTTAGATGATCCAGAGTACAGAGACAGGGTTCAGAATAAATCCTGCAGACTCAGCCTGAGAGATGTGAGAGAAAGCGACCAGAGTAAATACTACTTCAGATTTATAACAGATAAAGAAGGAGGAAAGTATACGGGTACAGATGGAGTGTATCTTTCAGTAACAGGTAAGCTCCATCAGCAGAAATAACACACTGTACTTCATTCATTGCTGAACAGGATTCCTCCAGCAGTTCTGTAATATAATCACATCAGTCCTTCAAACCACACCTGAAGAACACTGCTTAGAACTGGAGAACCAGAATCCACACAGCATTTCAGAGTAAGAGTGCTGATCTAGGATCAGTTTCTGGGACTGAGATCTTCATAAGCATATCACAAGTTTTAGGGTATTTTTTGGGATAACAATATTCTTGACCATGTGGCAAAACACGGAATATTTTATTACTTAAATTAATTTAATATACTACCATAAAACTATAGAATATACACTTTTATATCATCTAACAGTTTTAAACATTCAGTAATCTGTAAACATTTCTCAATTTTTTGGTTACTGAAATATAAAATTGTCATTTATTTTCAGTGTAGCCGAGCATTTACTAAAACAGGGATTGACATGACAAAGAAAATAATAACTAAATTCAATCATTTTAAAATAACAGTAAATAAAATATGAAAATAGATAAAAATAAAAAAGATGAAAATAAAAACAATAATTATAACAAAACTTGGTTTAATTGATGAGAAAATTAGTTAAAATTAAGCTTAAACTAACTTTTACATAGTGCCATAAAAATACAAAAATAAATAAATGAACTTAAAAAATAAAATCAATAATAATAATAAAATAATAGTACCGTATTTTTCGGGCTATAAGGCGCACTTAAAATACTTATTTTTTCCCAAAAATCGTCATTGCGCCTTATAATGCAGTGCGCCTTGTGTATGGATTTTGCTTGTGTTTACTGACCTCGATTTTTATGTGGTACACGGCGCTCTGTTGTGCAGAATTCCTCACCCACGCCAGAAAAAGATCCCCCTCTTGGGCTAGCGCGCGGTTACCTTTGACTGCCGTACTGCCTCTCGGCTGTGGCTCAGGGTAGCTAGTTTCCACTGTAGCTCCGTGGCCAGAACAAGGTGCCGGTAAACTTTCCTTTCCACCCGTTCTGGGGTAATAGCACAAACTGTTTCTTTTTAGCGCCCACTTCTAAGTAAAGTTAACCTCTTAACACGCGCTGGCCCACCGGCGGGCCAGAAATATTTAATATTTCATAACTGGCTGTGTTTCTGAATAGTTATGAACAGTTACAGGTTCAATATAGACATCCAATATACCATTTTAAAGCTTAGAATCTCTGCTTTTGAGCTATTTAGCCTATTTAGCGGAATATCCTTTCAGAAAATAAACATTTAGGGCGAAATATGCCTTGGTTATGATTTTAATAATTCATAACTCTCATATTTGCGTTTATCGTTCGTCCATATTTCATCGAATGCGGTCATGTCATACACCATTCGAACCGTCTGGCTCTCCGGATTCCAGAACTGTGCTTTTACTGTAGGATGTATGTTTCATGAATTAAAGCTGCGTCAGAGCGCATGTTTCCAGTAATAAAAGGCTCTCCTTTTGTCCTGAGGTAAGCTCCGGTCACTGCCGCCACCCCCCGAACACACACCCGCGCTCAGCCACAGGTCCTACCTTCAAAACGCGTCCAGACTAAAGAGAATCCATCAATCCAGTCTCCTGTAATCCACAGTTATATCCAAACAGCGCTGGAAATCACTTCATCCAGAAATGAAACTTATCCAATCTTTATCTCTGTTTTAAAACCGTTTTATTCACCGAATTCGGCACAACACGCTATTATAGTCAGAAGCCTCGCGGAGTAATGCGGTACTTGCTGTGCTTCAACATAATATTATGGTCTGTCGGAGCGTTGCGGCTACCGTTGTCAGGAGCGTCGCGGAGTAATACGTACTTGCTGTGCTTCAACATAATATTATGGTCTGTCGGAGCGTTGCGGCTACCGTTGTCAGGAGCGTCGCGGAGTAATACGTACTTGCTGTGCTTCAACATAATATTATGGTCTGTCGGAGCGTTGCGGCTACCGTTGTCAGGAGCGTCACGGAGTAATACGGTACTTGCTGTGCTTCAACATAGTAATATTATGGTCTGTCGGAGCGTTACGGCTACCGTTGTCAGGAGCGTCGCGGAGTAATACGGTACTTGCTGTGCTTCAACATAATATTATGGTCTGTCGGAGCGTTACGGCTACCGTTGTCAGGAGCGTCGCGGAGTAATACGGTACTTGCTGTGCTTCAACATAGTAATATTATGGTCTGTCGGAGCGTTACGGCTACCGTTGTCAGGAGCGTAGCGGAGTAATACTAACTGTGCTTCAACATAGTCTTACGGTGTGTGTGTAAGGACCGTGAAATGGCTCCAGTTAAGAGACATGCTTAAGAGACATTTAGTGCGCCTTATAATCCAGTGCGCCTTGTGTATGGACTAACACTAAAAATAGACCGTTCACTCATCGTGCGCCTTATAATACGGTGCGCCTTATAGTCCGAAAAATACGGTAATAATAAAAGAAAATCAAAATAAGTTAAAAAGCAATAATACAAAACTAAAAAAAAAAATAAAGAAATAAGGAAAGAAATAAAAAGGAAATAAATACCTAAGAGGAGAACTAAAAGTTAAGAATAAATAAGATTAAATAAAACAGGCACAGGCTGTCTGAAGGTGGTTAGATATTAAAAGTTTAAATGATTTAGTGACACCAGTGAGTTTTAGGGGGTTTTAGAGTTTCCTGTAGTGAATTCCAGCTCACTGGTGCTCTGTAGCTAAAAGCTGATTTTCCCAGTTCACTAAAAACATTTGGAACCTGGCAGCTGATCCAATTACTAGAGCGAGTCAGATAATCACTGTTCTTTACATTCATCAATGAAGTGATGTGTTCTGGCAAATGAATGGAATATTAATATTATTATTATTGTTTATGATACAATAGATTGTGTTTGATACCCCTAAATCAAAATCCATTTTCTTATTTTACCATTTTGTTTTTAAAACAATTTAAAAGTTTTTAACGCTTTCACATCTTTTACAAACATGATTCTGACTCTACCCAAAGATTCCCTTGTAGCAATTCCCTTTAATCAGCTAATGTGAGGATGATACAGTAGAAGTGTGTTATCTCTTGTTGGCAGGTCTCCAGGTGGAGGGTCCTGAGAGAGTGATGGAGGGAGATAAAGTCACTCTCACATGTAAAACTACCTGCAGTCTGACTGACAGAACATCATTCACCTGGTACAGAAATGGAGCTGCTTTATCCTCCAGTACTGAACAGCTCTACCTGCAGTCGGTCAGCAGGGAGGATGCAGACAGGTATAGCTGTTCTGTACTGGATCAGAAACTTCACTCTCCTGAGGTCACTCTTAATGATTTATGTAAGTATTAATTAACTTAGAGAACAGTAAAAATGTTACCATATTTAACAGGAAGTAGATCTGAGCTAAGATCAGCTTTACAATAATCTAGAGCCGCTTCTGAGAAGTATAAAGAGTCTAGAACTGGAATTAATGATCAGGTCTGAGCTGATTTACACAGTGCACTGTCCTCTGTTTTCTGTTTACTCCAGATCTGAAGGTGGAGGTTCCTGAGGAAGTGATGGAGGGAGATGAAGTCACTCTCACATGTAAATCAATCTTCACTCTGACTTCCACAACTACATTCACCTGGTACAGAAATGGAGCTGCTTTATCCTCCAGAACTGAACAGCTCTACCTGCAGCCGGTCAGCAGGGAGAATGCAGGCAGGTATAGCTGTGGTGTACTGGATCAGAAACTTCACTCTCCTGAGGTCACTCTTAGTGTCAGATGTAAGTACAGATTCTGGATTCATGCTGGACTAATTGTGGTCTAATAAAACCCAAAGCTAATGCAGCTTCAGTAACTTCATTAATCTTTATTTAATCTGTAATAAATCAGTCAATTAATCCTATAAATATGGTATCTGTTTAGTGTCACCATGATTTCCTGACTGTTTTAGTAAAAACACACTTTTACTGTATAACTGGTAAAAATCTTAATTGCAGTACTGGAGATTCACGGTACTGTCATACTTTTGGTTTATCTAAAGTGATGAGAAGTTTTAAATGGCAGTAATTCTGAGTTATTTGGTGAAATGAACTGTGAAAATATTATAGCAGTACCAAAGTTAATGTAGGATATCTGCAATAAAGCACTATATTCTTTAACAGCTAATTAAAATAGAAAATACTTTAAATCAAACTGATTTGTATAAGTAAATCTGGTAGCAAGCTCAGTAGGTGCAATTCCTGTCTTTTTACCTCTAGATCCTCCAAAGAGCGTCTCAGTGTCCATCAGTCCCTCTGGTAAAATAGTAGAGGGCAGTTCAGTGACTCTGACCTGCAGCAGTGATGGAAACCCACCTGTGGAATATACCTGGTATAAAGGATCATCATTAGTAGCAACAGGAAAGACCTTCCCACTGAAGAAGATCAGCTCTGTGAACAGTGGAGAATACAAGTGTAGATCCAGTAATAAATATGGAGAGAAATACTCTGATACTGTAACTCTGAATGTTCTGTGTGAGTGCTTCTTTACTTGTTTCTCTTAATGATTCTGTTTTCTATACCAGCTTTACTTCTAGTGTCTAACAGTCTGTGATTATACTCTCTCTGCTGCTGTTCTCTGTTTTCTAGATCCGCCAAAGAACATCTCAGTGTCCATCAGTCCCTCTGGTGAAATAGTGGAGGGCAGTTCAGTGACTCTGACCTGCAGCAGTGATGGAAACCCACCTGTACAGAAATACACCTGGTTTAAGAAGGTGGATAAAGACGTTCAGCAGAAATGGACCGGTCAGATCTACAGCATCACAAACATCAGATCTGCAGACAGCGGAGAATATCAGTGCATGGCAACCAACACACAAGGGTCTCAATCATCAGAGTACAAGTCATTAAATGTTCTACGTAAGTTATTTTTCTTTGATTCTAATGTATAAATTAGACAATTTAAATCAATCATGGCAAAACTTTTAAGATGCTCCATATTAATGACATTTTTCTAGATCCTCCAAAGAGCATCTCAGTGTCCATCAGTCCCTCTGGTGAAATAGTGGAGGGCAGTTCAATGACTCTGACCTGCAGCAGTGATGGAAACCCACCTGTGGAATATACCTGGTATAAAGGATCATCATCAGTAGCAACAGGAAAGACCTTCACACTGAACAAGATCAGCTCTGTGAACAGTGGAGAATACAAGTGTAGATCCAGTAATAAACATGGAGAGAAATACTCTGATACTGTAACTCTGAATGTTCTGTGTAAGTTCTTGTTTATTTTTTTCTGTTGAATAATTCTATATTTTATAACAGCTTTACTTCACGTGTCTAACAGTCAGTGATTATACTCTCACTGGTGTTGTTCTCTGGTTTCTAGATCCTCCAAAGAGCGTCTCAGTGTCCATCAGTCCCTCTGGTGAAATAGTGGAGGGCAGTTCAGTGACTCTGACCTGCAGCAGTGATGGAAACCCACCTGTACAGAAATACACCTGGTTTAAGAAGGTGAATAAAGATGTTCAGCAGAAATGGACCGGTCAGATCTACAGCATCACAAACATCAGATCTGCAGACAGTGGAGAATATCAGTGCATGGCAACCAACACACAAGGGTCTCAATCATCAGAGTACAAAAAATTAACTGTTCTATGTAAGTTCTTGTTCTTTGTTTCTAGTGTATAAATTATACAATTTAAAATATGTCATTGCTTTATTTTAGGATGTTCCGTATTTATGACATTTTTCTAGATCCTCCAAAGAGCGTCTCAGTGTCCATCAGTCCCTCTGGTAAAATAGTGGAGGGCAGTTCAGTGACTCTGACCTGCAGCAGTGATGGAAACCCACCTGTACAGAAATACACCTGGTTTAAGAAGGTGGATAAAGACGTTCAGCAGAAATGGACCGGTCAGATCTACAGCATCAAAAACATCAGATCTGGAGACAGTGGAGAATATCAGTGCATGGCAACCAACACACAAGCGTCTCGATCATCAGAGTACAAAAAATTAACTGTTCTATGTAAGTTATTTTTCTTTGTTTCTAATGTGTAAATTATACAATTTTGCTAGTATTTTCCCATGCCCTTGACTGGAAAAGAAGGAAAAGAGAGGGGGGGCAAACTCAGAAGGTTGGGCAGGAGTTTGGGGCAGTTTTGCTGGAAAAGCGTGAAGCTGAAGCCCCAAAAAGTTTGATCAGAAGTTCGAGTATGGCAAGAAGATTGTGAGTGGGTCTGTAGCTGTGGTAGGCTTGGGATCTCTAATTGGAGAATTTGGGATGTGTGATCAGGTAGTTCTTGGGAGAACCGGAGGCTGCGCTGATTCGAGCTGGTGAATTTGTGTATGATTTGAGGGTAAGGTTACGTAATCTAGGATAGTGCGATCGCGCGGGGCTCTCATTGACATCTTTGATGAACAGAGAATAGGTGGTGGTTGGAAAGGGTGAGGAGATTGGAGTAGTGGTTAAGATGGAATTAAGGCAGAGAGGTAAAAGTAAGAAGGGTAAGTACAATGCTGGCAAGATGATTAAGGCAGTGTGGGGTTCTAGGGAAAGACAGATAGGGAAGTAATTAAGTGAGGTGTTTAGGGTGCTGCCAGCCTCCTGTCCTGGAATAACAGCATAGAGGGTGAGGTCCAGGGAGTCCGAATCGGTTGAAGAGGAGTATGGTGTCAAACAACTGAATGATGCGCGTGGTGTAGTTTAAGGACCGAAAGAGAAGGCTCCGCTCCACGTCGCATAGCAGGAGCGACCAATGAAGGTAGACAGGGTGCCCACGGCGGTCCAGCTCGACCCGGGGAAGTGAAGAGAAGCAGGACAAAGATGGTTCATGGTGAAGATGATTAAGGCGACAAGACAATGAAGGTGGCGATGATTGGTAGATGATGGCAAAGACGACGGCGTAGGTGGCGATGATGATGAAGTTGACAATGATGGTGGCGAAGATAATGCCGAAAAGGGAAGGGGTACGGACGAAGAGAGAGGTGGTTGGGATGAAGAGAGAGGTGGTTGGGATGTTGGAGGAAGGGGTCGGGATGACGGAGGGAGGGGTCGGGATGACGGAGGGATGAGATGGGGATGATGAAGGGTGGGGATGGGATGACAGAGGTAGTGGTCGGGATGACGGAGGGAGGGGTCAGAATGAAGGAGGGAGGGTTTGGGATGATAGAGGGAGGGGTCGGGATGATGGAGGGAGGGGTCGGGAAGACCGAAGGAGGAGATGGGATGACGGAAGGAGGGGTTGGGATGATGGAGGAGTGAGAACAGGAACCCACAGGAGCGGGAAGGAGAGAGAGAGGGAAGAGGAGGACTGCCGGAAGAGAAAGAGTAAGAGCGGCAGAAAAGGGGGGCCGGCTGCGTGTGAGGAACGCCGAGCCGGCAGTGGGCACAGGGCTAGGGAGGGGAAGCCCAGGGCGGCCGTGACGGTGAATTCAAAAACATCATGGACACGCCCACGCACCGAGCCGAGAGATCCGGCATGGCGGCATGCACTGAAGAAAAGCGCTAGTGGATGCGCACTGTGAGAGAGCAGCGCCGTGAGGGGTGGAGCCTCCGCGTGTTTCGGCCGGCCGGGTGGAAAAAACAGAGAGAGAGAGAGAGAGAAAACAAGCCCGAATGCGTAGAGAGCATAGAAAGGAGAGAGAGGAGGAGTTGTCCGCTTAGGGCGGAAGAACGCCGGTTGGAAGAGGAAACGGAGAAAACGGGTCCACACGGATAAAGGAAAGTCCGGTAAAGCGGCGTGGGCGCCGGAGCGGCAGCGGAGAGAGAGACAAGAGTCGCTGAAGTCTGAACACGACCTCGCGGGAGTGGCCAGACCGGGCCGAGGAGCCAGGAGAGGAGACGCCAGCCGCGCCAGTTGGGAAAACACACGCTTACCAGGGAATGCAGCTGGGAGCAGTGACGGTGGAGGAGCCGGGGTGGCAGAGAACGGCCAGCGGCAGGAGACATACAGGTGGAGGATCATCGCAGAGCAGGCAAGGAGCGGGAGCCAGCACCACATGCGAGGTTGTTCGACACACAGGTAAAGTAGAAGTGACGGTTTATATAGGTTGGAGAGTGGGAGGAGTAAGGGCGTGGATCAAACTCCCAAAATTACGTTATTTAACTCCACTTAAAATAAGTCATTACTGTATGTTAAGATGCTCCATATTCATGACATTTTTCTAGATCCTCCAAAGAGCGTCTCAGTGTCCATCAGTCCCTCTGGTGAAATAGTGGAGGGCAGTTCAGTGACTCTGACCTGCAGCAGTGATGGAAACCCACCTGTACAGAAATACACCTGGTTTAAGAACGAGAATAAAGAATCTCTGCCTAAATGGACCGGTCAGATCTACCGCATCAAAAACATCAGATCTGCAGACAGTGGAGAATATCAGTGCATGGCAACCAACACACAAGGGTCTCAATCATCAGAGTACAAGTCATTAACTGTTCTACGTAAGTTTTTGTTTTTTGTTTCTAATGTATAAATTCTAAAATATAAAAATCAGTCACCTCTATATTTTAAGATACTCTACAAACTTTATATTTTTTCTAGATCCTCCAAAAAGCGTCTCAGTATCCATCAGTCCCTCTGGTGAAATAGTGGAGGGCAGTTCAGTGACTCTGACCTGCAGCAGTGATGGAAACCCACCTGTACAGAAATACACCTGGTTTAAGAAGGTGGATAAAGGCGTTCAGCAGAAATGGACCGGTCAGATCTACAGCATCACAAACATCAGATCTGCAGACAGTGGAGAATATCAGTGCATGGCAACCAACACACAAGGGTCTCAATCATCAGAGTACAAGTCATTAACTGTCCTATGTAAGTTTTCTATCTTTGTTTCTAATGTTTAAATTATACAATTTCATCTCTATATGTTAAGATGCTCTACAATGTTATTTTTTTTCTAGGTCCTCCAAAAAGTGTCTCAGTGTCCATCAGTCCCTCTGGTGAAATAGTGGAGGGCAGTTCAGTAACTCTGACCTGCAGCAGTGATGGAAACCCACCTGTGGAATATACCTGGTATAAAGGATCATCATCAGTAGCAACAGGAAAGACCTTCACACTGAACAAGATCAGCTCTGTGAACAGTGGAGAATACAAGTGTAGATCCAGTAATAAACATGGAGAGAAATACTCTGATACTGTAACTCTGAATGTTCTGTGTGAGTGCTTCTTTACGCATTTCTGTTAATGATTCTGTTTTTTATAACAGCTTTACTTCAAGTGTCTAACAGTCTGTGATTATACTCTCACTGCTGCTGTTCTCTGGTTTCTAGATCCTCCAAAGAGCGTCTCAGTGTCCATCAGTCCCTCTGGTAAAATAGTGGAGGGCAGTTCAGTGACTCTGACCTGCAGCAGTGATGGAAACCCACCTGTACAGAAATACACCTGGTTTAAGAAGGTGGATAAAGACGTTCAGCAGAAATGGACCGGTCAGATCTACAGCATCAAAAACATCAGATCTGCAGACAGTGGAGAATATCAGTGCATGGCAACCAACACACAAGGGTCTCGATCATCAGAGTACAAGTCATTAACTGTCCTATGTAAGTTCTTGTTCTTTGTTTATAATGTTTAAATTATATAATTTTATCTCTGTATGTTAAGATGCTGTAATTTTTTTTCTAGATCCTCCAAAGAGCGTCTCAGTGTCCATCAGTCCCTCTGGTAAAATAGTGGAGGGCAGTTCAGTGACTCTGACCTGCAGCAGTGATGGAAACCCACCTGTACAGAAATACACCTGGTTTAAGAAGGTGGATAAAGACGTTCAGCAGAAATGGACCGGTCAGATCTACAGCATCAAAAACATCAGATCTGCAGACAGTGGAGAATATCAGTGCATGGCAACCAACACACAAGGGTCTCAATCATCAGAGTACAAGTCATTAACTGTTCTACGTAAGTTTTTGTTTTTTGTTTCTAATGTATAAATTCTAAAATATAAAAATCAGTCACCTCTATATTTTAAGATACTCTACAAACTTTATATTTTTTCTAGATCCTCCAAAGAGCGTCTCAGTGTCCATCAGTCCCTCTGGTGAAATAGAGGAGGGCAGTTCAGTGACTCTGACCTGCAGCAGTGATGGAAACACACCTGTACAGAAATACACCTGGTTTAAGAAGGTGGATAAAGACGTTCAGCAGAAATGGACCGGTCAGATCTACAGCATCACAAACATCAGATCTGCAGACAGTGGAGAATATCAGTGTATGGCAACCAACACACAAGGGTCTCGATACTCAAAGTACAAGTCATTAACTGTTCTACGTAAGTTCTTGTTCTTTATTTCTAATGTATAAATTATATAATTTTATCTCTGTATTTTAAGATGCTGTAATTTTTTTTTCTAGATCCTCCAAAGAGCGTCTCAGTGTCCATCAGGCCCTCTGGTAAAATAGTGGAGGGCAGTTCAGTGACTCTGACCTGCAGCAGTGATGGAAACCCACCTGTGGAATATACCTGGTATAAAGGATCATCATCAGTAGCAACAGGAAAGACCTTCAAACTGAACAAGATCAGCTCTGTGAACAGTGGAGAATACAAGTGTAGATCCAGTAATAAACATGGAGAGAAATACTCTGATACTGTAACTCTGAATGTTCTGTGTGAGTGCTTCTTTACTTGTTTCAGTTATTGATTCTGTTTTCTATACCAGCTTTACTTCAAGTGTCTAACAGTCAGTGATTATACTCTCACTGCTGCTGTTCTCTGGTTTCTAGATCCTCCAAAGAGCGTCTCAGTGTCCATCAGTCCCTCTGGTAAACTAGTGGAGGACAGTTCAGTGACTCTGACCTGCAGCAGTGATGGAAACCCACCTGTACAGAAATACACCTGGTTTAAGAAGGTAGATAAAGACGTTCAGCAGAAATGGACCGGTCAGATCTACAGCATCACAAACATCAGATCTGCAGACAGTGGAGAATATCAGTGCATGGCAACCAACACACAAGGGTCTCAATCATCAGAGTACAAAACATTAACTGTTCAACGTTAGTTCTCTATCTTTGTTTCTAATGTATAAATTAGACAATTTCATCTCTGTATGTTAAGATGCTCTACATTGTTATTTTTTTCTAGATCCTCCAAAGAGCGTCTCAGTGTCCATCAGTCCCTCTGGTAAAATAGTAGAGGGCAGTTCAGTAACTCTGACCTGCAGCAGTGATGGAAACCCACCTGTGGAATATACCTGGTATAAAGGATCATCATCAGTAGCAACAGGAAAGACCTTCACACTGAACAAGATCAGCTCTGTGAACAGTGGAGAATACAAGTGTAGATCCAGTAATAAACATGGAGAGAAATACTCTGATACTGTAACCCTGAATGTACTGTGTGAGTGCTTCTTTACTTGTTGTAGTTATTGATTTTATTTAGTATCTTGTTATAACAGCTCGTTACTTTAAAGGGTCTGTGATGATACTCTCAATTCTTGTTTTTCTATGTTTTCTAGATCCTTCAAAGAGCGTCTCAGTGTCAATCAGTGCCTCAGGTGAAATAGTGGAGGGCAGTTCAGTGACTCTGACCTGCAGCAGTGATGGAAACCCACCTGTACAGAAATACACCTGGTTTAAAGATGGTGGAAGCTCACCTGTAGGATCTGGACACAGTTACAGCTTTACCTTGGACTCTGAAAGCAGTGGTCAGTACTACTGTGAGGTTCAAGATGAACACGGATCTAAAATATCAGAAGCAGTGCTGCTTAGTTTCAAAGGTATGATTGAGAAAAAACTACTATAACATACAGTCTCATAATCATAGGTAGTGAATGTATAACAGTAATGATTGTTTCTTACACAGGGAATCTGAGTGTTACTCTGTATATCATTGGTGGAGTCTTGGTCGGGTGTGTAGGTTTGATCCTTTTTCCAGTCATTCTGTTTATAAGGTGAGTACATGTTTTCCTATGTTATTTTATTATATTTGAATCAGTTATTTGTCAGTGTTCCTTCATGTAGTGATGAACTATTTTTCTGAAAGCAGGAAGAAGAAGAACAAGAGGAGAAAGAAGGATGAACACGACTACCAGGTGAGCTGTTAAAGATTGGCTGCTGTTGGAGTGAAGCTGTAGAGTTTAGTGTTTTTCTGATCTGACTGAGATCCTGAAGGGTTTGTTTCTGATCTGTTGAGTTGATTCAGTGGGTTAGAGCAGGGTAAACCCTCCACTCTGCAGTGTAGAGGAACTCCAGCAGCTGGAGTTATTACAGATCTTCACCTGTAGATGGCAGTACTGATCTAAGACCTGTGTGTAGAGAAGCACAGGTGTAGAGTAGAGCTCTGTCCAAGGTGCTGATATTAAGCAGACTTAATGAAGAACAGATCAGAAGATCTAGGCTTTGGTTAAAGGAGGATATTCTGATTAATATTCTGATTTAATGAAGGAGTGAATTTATTTAGTTCTGTGTTTAAACTGTTTCTGTTCTCTAACCCTCCTCTCGCCAGAACACTGACCCTAATGCTCAGGACGACACGTACACAGCTCTTAACCCCATGACCAGATCCTCTAATGATGTTTACGACACACTTAATGCAGTAAGACAGACCGTTCCTTCCTCTGAGCTCTGAATCTGTTGTAGCTCCTGGAATCGTGTTGTTGAGGAGAGCTGTGTTAATTCTTACCCCATAGGTGGAGTTACGTGGGACAGAGTTCAGTAAAATGTTCTGGTTTGTTTTAAATTCACATGAAAATTGAAATTACACATTCAGGATGTTTTTTTTTTAACGTTTTTACATTCTGCAAGCCTATCTCCTGTGTTAATAAACCCCAGTGTTTTTCTCTACAGTTAATACATTTTATAGGAGTTATTCTGTGATATTTAAAGAGGTGTGGTGATGTGGTGATTGACAGCTGAGGGCAGGTTGATTGACAGGTTGCCTGAGAGTGTGAATGCGCACCGCCACTGTGACATCCTGTCCATACTTATATACAGTCTATGTTTATCACAGACACCAAGAGGGAGATTCAGATAATACAGGAGGGAATTCTGGGACTAAAACACACAATGTATCTTTAGTTAATCAGTGAAAACTAAAACTGTTTCTGTTCTCTAACCCTCCTCTCTCCAGAACACTGACTCTAATACTCAGGACGACACGTACACAGCTCTTAACTCCATGACCAGATCCTCTAATGATGTGTACGACACACTTGCAGTAAGTAGATCTAGATCTTCAATATCTCAGATTCAATAATAAACGCTCTAATAATAACTCTAATAGTCTTGATTTCTGCTTCATTCTGTCTTTCACTCAAACAGACTGTTCATTCCAGTCCTTCTGATGATGCGTACACAGCTCTGGATCCTCAGAGCAGATCACCTGAGTACCAAACTCTAGCAGAGACTGAATTCACTTAACTGGAACAACTTGTTGGAGATCACCAGTTCAAATCCAGGACTGGGAGTCTAAACCTGAAGACGCTTCCCTAAACCCCTTTACTTTATAGTCCAGCATGTTGATCCACAGTGTAGCACACTGAGAAAGAAAAGGGATTATGGGGGTTTGCAGTGATTTACTGGGTAGAAAATTAAAAAGATAAATTTAGTAGCTTTAAGAGCTTTTAGAGTTTATCTTTTAGAGATCCTGCTTTGGACATCTTCTTTCTCTAATGTATTTCATTAATATTAATATTAATACACACAATTATCAGTTATATATAATAAATAACTTACAAATCAGAAATCATTTCTTTTAAATATGCTCTTTCTTATTATGTTTAGTGTGATCAGTGTGTGTAGATTTGTTAAGAGTTGTTAATCTAAAATGTAGTGTTAAAGTTATTTTCTTTTAGTGTTTTAGTATTTTTTTTATTTACTATTTTAACCAGTAACTAATATCTGTAGTACTTGTACTATATAATACAATAACATGTATGTATATTTATGTTTTTCTTTTTTACAATTCTTTAGGGAAATGTTTTTGAGTTTTAATTTGACATTGAGCATTTTAATTATTTCACCAATACTAATAATATATATTTTTTTCTTTTTGAACAGTGAGGTTGAAATAAAATGTTTAAATAAAATGTTATTATTATTATTATTATTATTATTATTATTATTATTATTATTATTAGTAGTAGTAGTAGTAGTAGTACAAAATATTATTAAAAAAGGTATTTTTGTTATTTTTCTTATTAGTTGTACATTTTACATTTATTTGTAATCAAAAGTGAATAAAACGATAAGTAATCCTCTGAAAATGTATTTTAAATTCTTTTTGTTAATATGTACTTATATAGACTTCTATACATTGGTCATATTATGTTTATGGTTATATTATCCTTGTGATCTTTAATTTGTACTTTTTTTTATTATGTAAGTATTACTATCTACTGTAGGAACAATCTGGTTTGCATAAATAAAGACATTGTTCATTTTCACCAGGAGTCTTTCTTTAAGAAGTGAAGAACATCTATCTCTCTTATGGTGTTCCCCAGGGCTCAGTTCTTGGGTCTTTTACTTTTCAGTATAAACATTAACACTGGTGAATAGAATTAAACAGCACGGCCTTACAAAGCAATGTATACTAGGGGTGTGCCATTTCGTAACGTACGTGATAATATCGCCAATATTTTCAAGGTACTACTTTTTTTTTTACTGTTTTTAGCAATAGAAAAAAAATGACACTGTTCTTGTTTACCATTATATATCTACTAGAGACAGATTATGTCTCTTCATTATCATTTATTTTACTTCAATCCTGGATATATGGAGATATATGAAGTGCATTCTGGATCATTGACTTCTGTTGCAAATCTAATAACATTCTTGTATTTTTTAATATCTCAGTTTGGGGTGTGCCATTTCATATCGTACAGAATAATAAAATATAATATTTATTTTGTTGCAGTAGTGTATTCTTGAACTTTTTTTATCATATCGCCAAGAGTATCACTATCGCAAAAATACCATAAAATATCATGATATTATTTTAGGGCCATATCACCCACCCCTAATATATACAATAATGCATCAGATCAGAAGCTCAGTAAGGAATCATTTAATACTCATATTAAATTATTTAGATTAGATTAGTGGAAAATCTCACCCAAGACTCTACAAGTTCCCTACAGACACATTTAATTCATTAATTACTGAAACAGAGACAGTGCTGTTCATTAATAACTGAAATATGAGCCGGCAGAAGAGGAAGATGATGAAGAGTCAGGTGATTCACTACAGAGCTCCAGATATCAGTCTGTCAGTGATGGTCTGATGGACAGTCTGCATGTAATTATAACTACAGTCCTCTAGAGGGCAGCATCAACCAACCGTACATCACAACCCAGCTCTGACATCATCACTACAGCGACCAATCAGAACAGAACAACAGAAAAAAGGAGAAGCACACAGAAAGAGAGAACAGTAAAAGCAGAAGAGCTTTATACGATATATGGACAAAAGTAATGGGACACCTGCTGTTAAACTGTATCTTCTGAAATAAAGATATTTAAAAATAGTTTATGCTGCTTTTGATGGAGTAACTGTCTTTACTCTCCAGAGGAGACACGCCCACCTCCGCCTTCATCTTCCTCAGCCACTGATGAAGATGAAGTTTATGATAATTAGGATGATGATGATATGGGTGAAGAAGAAGATGATGATGATTAGGATGAGGAAGATGATTAGAATGAGGAGGATGATGATGGTTAGGATAAGGAGGAGGGTGATTAGAATGAGGTTAATGAAGGTGATAAGGGTGAGAAAGATGATTAGGATGAGGAGGATAATTAGGTTGAGGAAGATGAGGAGAAGGATGATCATGATTAGGGTGAGGAGGATAATGATTAGAATGAGGACGATAATTAGAATGCAGTGGATGATGATTAAGATGAGGATGATGAGAATGTGGACGATGATAATGATAGGGAGGGTGATGGTGATGATGATCAGGACGATGATGATAAGGAGGATGATGTTGATAAGGGTGAAAAAGAGAATGATAATGATTAGGGTAAGGAAGATGATAATTAGGTTAAGGAGGATGATGATAAGGGTAAAGAAGAGGGTGATGATTAGGATGAGGAAGATTATGATTAGGATGATAAGGGTGAGAAAGATGATTAGAAGAAGGAGGATGATGACAGTTAGGAAAAGAAGGAGGATGATGATGATTAGAATGAGGCTGATGAAGATGATAAGGTGAGGATGAGGATAATGAGGATTAGTTTGAGGAAGATAATGATTAGAATGAGAAAGAGGATGAGGATAATTACGATGATGAAGATGATGATAAGGGTGAGGAGGAGGATAATTAGGATGAGGAAGATGATGATATTGATGAAGACAAGGATGATAATGATGAGGAGGACAATTGCGGTGATGATGAACAGAATGGAGGACGGTGCAGTTTTCAGTGCTCATAATCACTGGAGAATCTGAAGAGGGTCATTATCACCTCTGACCCATAAGAGTGTGTGAGCTGTAGTGTGTTTTTGAACTGGCCGGCCTTATCTGATCATCTAGAGAGACGTAGTCGGAGTAGACCAGAGATAAAAAAAGAAGGCAGAAGTCACTGACACTGACCGTACCCAACAACGTCATCTTAACCACATCCCGCCTGCCAGTTTAAACTGGTGAAGCGCCTCCAGTTCTCTGCATTCGTCCTCTGGGTTCAGGAGACGATCGTCGCTTGATGAAGGTAGAACTCTCTCAGTGCTTTTAGATTTAGTACAGAGTCAGGAATTTAGATTAATGGACTTTATTCACTTAAGAACCTTGTGATGATGTCAGGGCCCTGAACACATCACCACCAACTCCAGAGACATTTTACCTGCAAAAGACATTTTTACACAAACACAGTACTTACCTGGATCCTGTGGAAATGGCGGCGCGCGAGCCACCCGGGTCCTTAAGGTCTGGGTAGAGACCAAGGGGTGTCCTGGGGCAGGGGAGCCTGGGGGTACCTGTGAAAAAGAGAACAGAGAAAATAATACATTAACATTGTAAAATTATCATCAATACTTACCTGGACGTCCAAATGTTTACATGCATGTCATTCTGTTTGTAAATATGTTAATATTGTACATATATAATCATGTTATATATAATCATTGTTGTCTTACCCACCTGCCCTCAAGTTAATTACTTGTTGGTTTAGCCCGGGATGGGCTAAAGGTATTTAAAGGCAGGCGGGTACACTATTGGGGGGCTGGTTGAGCGTGGCTGGTATGCCGACGGGAGTTTATTGTGCTGAGTATTAGCGTTTGTGGTGGTAGCTGCCAATCCACCTTTAACTCCTACCAGTGTAGCGTGTAAACAGTTTGTATATATATTGTAAATTTCGTTTTGTTTTCATTTTTGTTTTTGGGTTCGGGTGCTTAATTTGTCACAATAAACACTTCAAAAGGGATTCTTACCTGGTTCCAGGCTGTTTTTGCGTCTCTGCCTCACCTCTCTCCGGTAACCTCCTGACCACTTGTCCTCACACTACCACAAACCTCTCTTTGGTAAAAGTCAGTTCACATCAAATTCATGATGTTTATTAAATTTCTTCTTAAGATCAGTTGGTGATTAAGGCCTAAAGAGTGTAGAAATGAACTGGGTTAAGAAGTGGAGTTGGACTGTAGGTTTTCAGTGGAAGTTTCTACTATAAAATATTAATTTAGATAATCTGTCTATTCATTGTGCTGCTCGTGTGCTGCTGACTAGAGTGTAGGATGTTGGTTGGTGGGTGCTTTACTATTGAAGGTAACAGTTGTGTGGTTGCTATGATCGCATGGGTGGCTATTAGAATGCTGCTAGGTGTTTATCTTTTTCTCATGATGCATCACAGTATCTTGAAGAGAACATTAACCTATGCCAAATGCCAATCACTAGAGGGTTAAACTCTCATTAGTGTATTGTTTTTCATTCTAGTGAACATTTATATACTATAACATTCATGACTTTATTCAAACATGGTGATATAAAGAGGGTACATGGTTAAAGTGAACCGTAAAGATGAACTGTAAATGATAGGTTACACAGAAGGCCTAAAGGCCTGTACATTGCTTGCATCTCTATGGCAACATGACCAACAACCCCCCCCCCCCCCCCCCCCTGCCAACAGTAGTGTGTATCCGTGTGGGATGTGGGTTGTGGTGGGTTATGTTAGTGGGTGGGGTCTTTCCTCTTTTTTCATGACTCTCTTCTACTCTCTCTTTCTCTCATTACTTTCTTTTCCTGTTTGTTAGCCTGTATGTCAATCATGCTCGTTCCCTTTTTCTACAATACTGACCAAGAAACAGCGCCACCTAAAGGCAACTGACTGTCTAACTTTTGTAATGTATTTGAAAATGTGTATCTGCTGGTAGAGTGGTATGTGACAGCAAAGAACAGGACTGATGCAGTAAACAGCAGAAGAGCAATGCTAAAACTGTGTGTGTGTGTGTGTTGTATATTGCAGTTGAAAACCTCAAGGCTGCTTCTAGTTGCTACAGTAAGTAGTGAGGAGATCACCATCATTCAGGTGTGAAATACTTTATTATTTACGATAATCCAAATATATTTATTTATTTTTTATATATATATATTTATATATTTTAAATATATATTTATTTAAATTAAAAATTTAACCTTAAAATTTAAGGTTCTGCTTTTCTGTCTGTTGACTGTTTGAGCTGTTTTACTGTTTTTGGAGATTATGGTTGACATATCGAGAAGTTAATGTGCAATTATTTACTCAACACTGATTATGTTTGATTGGTTGAGTTAATCTAGAGTCTTTAAAGGGAGGCATTGGGATTGTGTTTAACTCACTGAGTTAATTTGAAAGAGAGCTGGGGAAGGGGTGGAGATAATATGAATAAGAGCTAAGTAGGGGTGGAGAAAATCTGGAAAAGAGCTGAGTAAGGGGTGGTGTTAATATGGAAGAGCGCTGGGGAAGGGGTGGTGTTAATCTGTAACAGAGCTGGGAAAGGGGTGGTGTTAATCTGGAAGAGAGCTGGGAAAGGGATGGAGTTAATCTGGAAGAGAGCTGGGGAAGGGGTGGAGATAATATGAATAAGAACTAAGTAGGGGTGGAGAACATCTGGGAAAAAGCTGAGTAAGGGGTGGTGTTAATCTAGAAGAGCGCTGGGGATGGGGTGTTGCTAATTAAGAATAGAGCTGGGAAGTGTTGGAATTTAATCTAGAAGAGAGCTGTGGAGAGGGCGGTGTTAATCTAGAAGAGCCCTGGGGAAGGGGTGGTGTTAATTTAGAAGAGAGTTAGGGAGAGGGTGGTGTTAATCTAGGATAGAGCTGGGGAAGGATTGGGATTTAATCTGGTAGAGCGCTGGGGATGGGGTGGTGTTAATCTGGCAGAGAGGGTGGTGTTAATCTAAAATAGAGCTGGGAAGGGTTAGGATTTAATCTAGAAAAGAGCTGGGGAAGGGGTGATATTAATCTAGAAGAGATTTGGGAAGAATTAGGATTTAATCTAGAAGAGATCTGGGAAGAATTAGGATTTAATCTAGAAGAGATCTGGGAAGAATTAGGATTTAATCTAGAAGAGATCTGGGAAGTTAGGATTTAATCTAGAAAAGAGCTGGGGAAGGGGTGATGTTAATCTGGAAGAGATCTGGGGAAGGGGTGGTGATAATCTGAAAGAAAGACGATGAAGGGGTGATGTTAGGAGGTGGATGTGTCTGATTGGTTGAGACAATATGAAACAGAGCTAGAGAGGAGTTTGACTGGTTAAATCAAATCTAGAAGAGAGTTAGAAGTTAGGTCTGATATATGGTGTTGATACTGTATTTGCAGTGTATGATAAATGGTGTATGGTATGGTAAATGTACAGTTTGCTTAAAAAAATTCAAATATTTTTTTCCTTGCTGTGTTAATAGATTTTGCAACAATGATGTCACTCAAATTAGTTCTAACCCTTCTCATTGGTCTACTTATTGTTAATGGTGAGTCTTTGTTATACATTATAAGATATTTCTGCACAATGCTTTAAAAATATTTCAAAATAGGTCTTTACTGTTCGCACTGTGCTCGGCTGTTCTCTGTCTATTTTTATGATTCTCAGCTCCTCCTCCACTCTACTGCAAGATCTGTGTAGCTTCTCACTTTCTGTTTTTAGCTCCAAATGATCTCAGCTTATTGCAGCTGATTATTCCACACTCAGCTGAAATGAACAGGTTTAGAAATGAGCTGAAGTGAAACTTTCTGCAGCATTTTTACTGACTGACCCCCACAGACTCATCATTTACTCTCTTCTGGATTCTGTGTTGCAGGAGTTGGAGCTCAGGATGGGTGGGGTGTGATTTACAGACCTGAATCTATCTGTGCTCTAAAGGGGTCTACAGTGATCATGGACTGCACTTACTCATATCCAGAGGGTCACACAGTCCAAACAGCTTTCTGGACAAAATCCCTCCCACCAGCTGCAGGTGTAGAACCTCCTGATCTGTTAAAGGAAGAACAGTACAAAAGCAGGGCTCAGTATATTGGAAATAAACAACACAACTGCAGCCTCAGCCTCAGAGATGTGAGAGAAAGCGACCAGAGTAAATACTACTTCAGATTTATAACAGATGAAGGAGGAAAGTATCAGGGTGCAGATGGAGTGTATCTTTCAGTAACAGGTAAGCTCCATCAGCAGAAATAACACACTGTACTTCATTCACTGCTGAACAGGATTCCTCCAGCAGTTCTGTAATATAATCACATCAGTCCTTCAAACCACACCTGAAGAACACTGCTTAGAACTGCAGAACCAGAATCCACACAGCATTTCAGAGTAAGAGTGCTGATCTAGGATCAGTTTCTGGGACTGAGATCTTCATAAACAGGACTGGATCTGATCCTAGATCAGTATTATCACTGAATATCAGATCAGATTTAGCTGCATTCTAGTAAATTCTCAGTGTTAATGAACTCCTGCTGATTAAGACTAAGCATTTATTCAGCTAATGTGAGGATGATACAGTAGAAGTGTGTTATCTCTTGTTGGCAGGTCTCCAGGTGGAGGTTCCTGAGAGAGTGATGGAGGGAGATAAAGTCACTCTCACATGTAAAACTAACTGCAGTCTGACTGGCAGTCCATCATTCACCTGGTACAGAAATGGAGCTCCTTTATCCTCCAGTACTGAAAAACTCTACGTGCAGACGATCAGCAGGGAGGATGCAGGCAGGTATAGCTGTGCTGTACTGGATCAGAATCTTCACTCTCCTGAAGTCACTCTTAATGTTTTAGGTAAGTATTAATTAATTTACTTAATCTTAGTATCATTTACAGTGGTGTGAGAAAGTGTTTGCCCCTTCATGATTTCTTATTTTCGTGCATGTTTGACTCTTAAATAGTTGCGATCATCAAACAAAAAAAAATGAAAAAATTAAAATTAAAAATCCAAAACTTAACCCCTAGCAGCTTCAGTCTGCGGCTGACTGAGTAAGCTTTTGCTGTTTGTCTACAAAAAAGTTGATTATCTGGAGAGTTTTAACTTTGGAAATGCTGTACAGCAGAACGATACACGTAAAGTCAGCACCCGAGAGGTAAACAGATTAACACCAGCAGTCTGTTAGCCTAGCTAGCACTGAACTGACAGTATTGTAAAGGTATTGTGGCGATCGCGAGGAAGCCATTTGACTCGGGAGACGAGGTCAATCATAAGCTCTGTTTATTTAACAGGGAACTGCTCACTTATTGCTCTTATAAGAGCATGGAGAGTTAAACCCAAGGCAGCATACAGTGAAAACAGCCCTAAGGTCACTAAACTGGCTAAGAATCTACCGGATGGTAGATTCAGAGTGGTGCCCCCCCACTCTGCATAACCCCACCTAAGAGGGAGGCCCCACACCTGACACCCACTCACACACAGATACGCAGAGGCGGGCACACAGAGACAGGCACACCACAGGCATACCACAGGCATACAGCAGAAGCACACGCAGGATAACAGACCCCACCCCCTGCGCTCGCTACATAGCCCCCCCCTTACAGCCAACCGTCTCGGTGGCAAAACACAGGGTAAACACATGAGCTACAACATAGCAGTAAACAACAATAAACAACATTTTTTTTTTTTTTTTTTTTTAGTCCAACACAAAGTCTCTCAGGTGTGAGGGAGCGCGCCGAACACGGGCAGCAGCTCTGCCCCGCGCTTCCTCCGGAAAACCACCACCCCCAGTTCCTGGTGGTGTCGTAACCCCCAAAGTCCCAGCACCTTCCCCAGCCTCCAAAGTTTCTTTGGGCTGGTAGGGTGCTAGCCGGTCCCTGTGGACCACAACAGTCCGCCGGCCCGTGCGGACCCGATACACCACCTCGGAGAGGCGCTCCAGCACCTGGCACGGCCCCTCCCAGTCGGACTGGAGCTTGGGGCAGCGTCCTTTCCTGCGCTGCGGGTTATGGAACCAAACACGGGTCCCGGGCTCCAGTGGCACGCCTTGGCAGCGCATATCGTATCCGCGCTTTTGTTTGTTAGAAGCCCCCCCTTGGTTCTCACGCGCAGCTTGATGCACGGCCGTGAGCCGCTCAGCCAGATCGCGCACATACTCCGGTGCATTTTCGGGCACATCCAGCCCCGCGGGCAGCCCAAACGCCAAGTCCACTGGCGTGCGGAGCTCCCGTCCGAACATGAGCTGCGCTGGGGTGAAACCGGTGGACTCTTGAACCACCGCTCGGCAGGAGAGTAGCACCAGCGGCAGATGTCGGTCCCAGTCTTTTTGATGGCGGCTTGTGGTTATGGCCAGCTGGGTCGCGAGCGTGCGGTTGAACCGCTCTACCAAGCCATCGCTCTGCGGGTGAAGGGGGGTGGTGCGGGTCTTACGTACCCCCAGCCGTTTGCAGACCTCCGCCATCACCTGGGATTCGAAGTTCCGACCTTGGTCGCTGTGGAGCTCCTCAGGGATGCCGAAGCGGCAGAAGAAGTCCTCCACCAGCCGGGTAGCGGTGGTCGCCGCGCTTTGGTCAGGCACTGCATACGCCTCGGGCCACTTGGTGAAGAAATCCATGGCCACGAGGACGTACCTGTTCCCATCCTCAGTCACCGGGAATGGCCCCAGCACGTCCACCGCGACTCTCTCCATCGGTGCACCTGAGCGCAGAGACTGCAGCGGCGCTCTGGATCTACCCACCGGCCCTTTTTTTGCGGTGCATGAATCACAGCAGTGGACAAACAGTTCTACATCAGCCCAGCAGCCTGGCCAGTAAAAACGCTGGCTGGGTGAAAAAGACCATCCTCAAATCGAAATTGAGTTAAAAGAAGAGGTCAAAATTTTAGGTTTAATTATGAAAAGAAATAATTGTTATGATTTTAATTGGGACAAAAAAAGTCAAGAAATTAAAAATGAATTAGGTCGGTGGAAAATCGCAAACTACAAAACAAGAATTAACATAATTAAATCCTTCATATTACCGAAATAAAATTTCTTGGCTACAATTTTTCCTCCTAAAGAGTCTCTTATCATTAGTTTAAATAAATTATGTGTACGTTTCATCTGGGGGAATAATAGGGAGGTTACTAAAAGGGACCTTCTCTTTAAAAATAAAGCACTAGGTGGTTTAGGTGCCTTAGATTTAGGATTAAAACTAAAGGTAACCTACTGTAAAATGGTGGCACAGGCACTAAAAAGGGAGGCAGTATGGATAGGGAAAAAAAAGTCTTGGGAAAAGAAAAGAGGGAAAGCAAGACGAAGTGTACAGTTTTTTAAATTAATATATAGTGATTTTATATTTAAATATAAGGACCTTAATATAGACTGGTGCAACACATCGAGTAAAGACATTTATGAAATTATAAACAAAGAAGAACATGGTGGTATGTATGAATATAGACATTTAAATGAATTGGAGTGTAAACAATGTATTAAAAATGTAAATTTTAAAGGAATTTCTGAAAATATGAGAGATGTTATATGGTTGATTAGTGTAAGAAGAATTGCTGTAAGATGTGTTGTAAAATGGAGTTGTTTTGTTAAGACAAAGACTTGCCCCTTGTTAAACTGCCAAGAAGATGAGACGGTGGAGCACTTATTGATTGAGTGTTCTAGAACTGTAAAGGTATGGGAGAAGGTAAGGGATATTGATTTTCCATTTGATTTAAATGAAAAAATTATACTGTATGGGATATTTGAAGGAAAGTTACAAAGAAATGTACATGATTTATATTGGTTGATAGTTTGTGTTGTTAATTATAAAATTTGGACAACCAGATGCAAAATGATAATAAACCAAATACAAATAACTGATGATATAGTTTTTAAGCAAATTATATGCGAACTTAAACGGCAAAGGACAATGGACATCAGACACAACAAATATTATCCCTGGACTATTTTAAATTTATAAGCTTTGTAAGAAACTGAATTTATTGAATGTATTGTTATTATGCCCTATTATCTGTTATATATGTATATATATATGTATATATATGTATTATGTGATTAAGTATATGATGTAATGTTTATTATATTGTAATGCACTAATCTTTAATAAAGTCTGTTTAAAAAGCTAAAAACGCTGCCGAAGTTGTCGGAGCGTCTTAGTGACGCCAAAGTGTCCCACACTGGCTGGCCCATGGATGGCACACAAGACGCGCTGCCGCAAGCTCCGCGGCACTAGCAACTGCCACGCATATCTCCCCGGCACAGCATCTTCCCAGCGCCGGTAAAGCAAGCCCCCACGCTCACACAAGCTGTCCCAGGCTGAGCGATAGGCTTTGCACTCTGGGCCGAGCGGCGTCACGTCTCGCCAGTCTGGCCGCTGCCCTGCGCGCTTCCACTGCAGAATTATTTTGAGCACAGAGTCCTCCCCCTGCTCTTTCACAAACTCTTCCCGGCTGTACGGCTCTGTTTCGCCGCTATCAGAGTCACTGACTGGGGCCACTCTCTCTTCCACCTCCGCCTCGCGCTGCTCCAGCCGCGCACAGTAGCGACACTCTAACTCCAGACACGGGCGGCGTGACAGTGCGTCCGCGTTACTGTGCAAGCGCCCCGCACGGTGAAGGATGGTGAATTGGAATTCTTGGAGAGCAGTAATCCACCGAGCAACTTGCCCCTCTGGCTCTTTAAACTGCATTAGCCACGTTAACGAGGCATGATGTCCGCAACACAAAGGGGGTAGCATACAGGTAGTGTCTGAAATGTTTCAGTCCCGAGACTACTGCTAACAGTTCCCGGCGTGTAACACAGTAATTGTGCTCCTGCTTGCTGAGTGCACGGCTGTAATACGCGATCACGCGCTCCTGGCCCCCCTGCACTTGCGATAACACAGCCCCAAGCCCTCTGTTACTCGCATCCGAATCCACAATAAACTGTCCACCCACCTGCGGTAACGCCAGTACAGGAGCTGAACACAACACACTGCGCAGGTGACGAAACGCCTTTTCCGCCTCGTCTGTCCACTGAAACGGCATGCCTTTCTCCGTCAGCCGGTGGAGCGGCGCTGCAATATCCGCGAAGCCCTGAACAAATCTCCGGTAGTAGGAGGCGAGCCCTAAGAAGCTCCGAAGCTCACTTACGTCACGCGGCGTTGGCCACTGCTGGACAGCTTGCACTTTACTCGGATCGGTTGCCACTCCGTCTCCGCTGACGACGTGCGCCAGGAACTGGACCTTGCGCTGCAGTAAAAGGCATTTCTTTGGGTGCAGCCGGAGGTTGGCGGCTTTGATGGCGCCAATGACTTGCTCCAACCGCCCCAGAGCCTCGTCAAAGGTCGGTGCGTGCGCGAGCAGGTCATCCAGGTAAAGGATGCACCGCTCTTTGGGGATGTCGGCTAAGACGCGCTCCATCAAACGCTCAAAGGTGGCTGGCGCGTTCCGTAAACCGAACGGCATCACGCGGAACTGCCATAGCCCAGACCCCAGCGTGAACGCAGTCTTTTCTGGTGCCTCCGGCGCCAGCTCCACTGCGCAATATCCACTGCGCAGATCCAGCGAGCTGAACCACGTCGACCCGGCCACTTTATCCAGCGCGTCGTCGATACGGGGCAGAGGGTACGAGTCCGCTTTCGTCGCTGCATTCAGGCGGCGGTAGTCCACGCAGAACCGCCAGCCTCCGTCTTTCTTCTTTACTAGCACGACGGGGGCTGCCCACGGGCTGCTGGACGGTTCGATGACTCCACTCTCTGCCATCTCTTTTAGTTTTTGCTTGGCCGCTTGCTGCTTGGCTACGGGCAGACGGTGCGCTCTCAGCCGAATGGGCGACGTGGCGCCCGTATCTATGTGGTGCTGTACCAGATTGGTGCGTGTACAGTCCTCCTCCCTCGCCGCGAACGCGTCTAAGTTCGCCTTGAGGAGCGCCCACAGCCGCTCACCTTGCTCCGCCGTGAGGCCTTGGATGCTGCGCTGCCATAACTCGCGGACTGCTGCCAGTGTGCTCTCTGCTGGGGACGATTCAGGCTCTCTCTGCCGCCTGACCCGATCGGGACCACTTGTGCTTGCTGCTACGCCGGAACTTGCCAGGGGAATGTGCGATTTGCCCACTCTGAGCGAAGCTACGAGGATATCGAGGACTGCTCCCAGATTTTGGAGAAAGTCCAGCCCCAGGATACACGCGTCGCGGATGGGCGCCAGGCAGCTCCCCACCCCTCACTGGGGGGTCCCGCCTTCGTTTTCCGCCGGCTCCGTGGCGCGGCACTGGCTCGTCTTATGCCCGCGCCGCTTGCACCGCCAACATCCCAGGGTGCTTGGGGAGGCCTCCGCTGTGTGAACTCGAGCCGCTCGTACCTCGTCTGCTACCTCCGCTTCCACCAGATAACAGGACGCGGGTCTTGGGTCTGTGAGGATGAGCGCCGCTCTCTCCACCTCCTCCACCGCTTGGCTCAGCGTTGTCACTTTTGACAGTCTCACATGACGTTGGAGACTGCCAGGCGCTTGCGCATTGAAAAATGCGTCAAGCGCGAGCTCATCGCGGGCTTGGCTGGAAAACGTGGGGTATGCTTGTCTCACCAGTGTTCGGAGTTCCGCTGCGAGGACGCTCAGCTTTTCTCCTTTTTCCCGCTTTCTCTCTCTTAATTGCTGGCGAAGCGTTTGTGTTGGAGGAGTCGTGCCAAAGCGCTGGCGCAGGGCTGCTTTGAGCGCTTCCAGATCCCCATGTTCTTCTGTAGGCAGATCCACCAGCACTTGTAGCGCCTTGCCCAGCAAGGCTAAGCATAACCGGGTAGCAATCATCGCGGGAGACCAGCCGTAGTGCTTGGCTACCACCACCAGCTGTGCCTCGTATGGCTCCCAGGCGGCTTCTCCGTTGTAGCGGGGAAGATTGATGCTCGCTGCCGTCGCCGTCAATGCTGTGGTGGGCGGGGCGTGGTACTGCCCGCTCCGTCTCCAGCCGCCGTCTCTTTCGCTGGGCAGCCCGCCGCCGTCGCGCTGCTGGCGGCCGTCATCTCCTCGTTCTCGGGCGTTGCCGTCATTCTGCTGTCGGCGCCGTTCCCTCGAGTCTTCGCTAGCCAGCCGGGCTCGTGGCTGACTAGCCCCGTCGGGTAGGGAAGGGCAGGCGTAACGCTCGGTACCCTCCTCCCGCGGTTCGCTGCTTCGCTGCTGGATCTTTCCTCCGACCAGTCTCCGGATCCGCTGGTCTAGCTCATCCATCTCGGCCACCAGATCCCACTTCTGACACCAGTGTGGCGATCGCGAGGACGCCATTTGACTCGGGAGACGAGGTCAATCAAAAGCTCTGTTTATTTAACAGGGAACCACTCACTTATTGCTCTTATAAGAGCATGGAGAGTTAAACCCAAGGCAGCATACAGTGAAAACAGCCCTAAAGTCACTAAACTGGCTAAGAATCTACCGGATGGTAGATTCAGAGTGGTGCCCCCCACTCTGCATAACCCCACCTAAGAGGGAGGCCCCACACCTGACACCCACTCACACACAGATACGCAGAGGCGGGCACACAGAGACAGGCACACCACAGGCATACCACAGGCATACAGCAGAAGCACATGCAGGTTAAAAGACCCCACCCCCTGCGCTCGCTACAGTATTAACTACAGACTGGAGTGAACTATATTCATAATCCACATTTTGTTTAAAACCACCGGATCTTCAAACACTAACCAGCACAAACACGCCCATCTGTTATTAAAAAAAGTCATTTATTTAGCTCGGAAATACAGTTAGCATCGCTAGTTAGCCGTTAGCCATCTCTTGAACTACAGCCATAATCCACATCTAATATCAAACCACAGTTCCTACCAACCCTAATCAGCACTAATAAATCAATCAGTTATTAAAAATCAGTGATTAATTCAGCTTGGAAATACAGTTAGCATCGCCGGTTAGCCGTTAGCTATTGCAGTTAATCCTCAACGCTACCTGTCAAAATAAAAGTCTCCTGCGCAACTGTTGCAAAAATGCCCTGAATTTAATATTTAACATATTTAATATTTAACTTTTTAAAAATATTTAATAAATATTTAAATATTTAATTTGAAAGCAAACTTGTGTATTTGCATATAAAGTGTGTCAAATAAATTACTTTTAAATGCATTTCCATTAAATGCACTTGTGTATACTCTTCAAAGGGCTGTGTGGTCTGTTTCAGCCTCATAATGTAACCTTAATCTTAGTACTATTAATAAACTAAAAGTATTGGTATTTGTATCGGTATCAGCATTTTATATCAGTTTTAAATCGGTATCGGATCGGAGCTGAAAAAAGTGTATCGTCCCATCACTAGTTCTAGCCACACTCAGGCCTGATTACTGCCAAACCTGTTCTTAATCAAATTACTTAAATAGGACCTGCATGACAAAGTAAGGTACGCCAAAAGATACTCAAAAGCAAGACATCATGGCAATATCCATCTGAAAAAGGTTATAAAGCCATTTCTAAGTTTTGGGACTCCAGCAAACCACAGTGAGAGCCATTATAATCAAATGGTGAAAACATGGTACAGTGGTGAACCTTTCCAGGAGTGACCGGTTCGACTAAAATGATCCCAGAAGAGCAGAAACGACTCACAAAAAGAACATTACGGCTTGTCTCAACTTTGCTAGAAAACATCTTGATTATCTTCAAGACTTTTGTGAAAATACTCTGTTTACTGATGAGACAAAAGTTTCAGGGTTATATAGTCTGGAGCTGTTTTTCTGCTTTAGGACCTGGAAGGCTTGCTGTGATAAATGCCACAATGAATTCCACTGTCTACCAAAAAATCCTGAAGGAGAATGTTCGGCCATCTGTTCATGACGTTAAGCTAACAAACTTGGGTTCTGCAGCAGGACAATGATCCAAAACACACATGCAAGTCCACCTCTGAATGGCTGAAGAAAAACAAAATGAAGACTTTGGAGTGGCCTAGTCAAAGCCTAAACTGAATCCTATTGGGATGCTGTGGCATGACCTTAAAAAGGCGGTTCATGCTTAAAACCCTCCAATGTGAAGTAATTACAACAATTAAAGATTGGGCAATCTAACCCGAGCCTGTGCACATTCTGAGCTTTTTAAAAACAAATTTTGGCTGTTTAAATTAGCGAAATCTGTTCAGAATTACATTATTTAACACTGCAACACAGTATAATTAATACTGTACTTAATGATCAATTCTGAGCTGGTGTTTTTTGTTTACTCTAGACCTGCAGGTGGATCTCCAGGTGGAGGTTCCTGAGAGAGTGATGGAAGGAGATAACGTCACTCTCACATGTAAAACTACCTGCAGTCTGACTGGTACAGAAATGGAACTGCTTTATCCTCCAGAACTGAACAGCTCTACCTGCAGTCGGTCAGCAGGGAGGATGCAGACAGGTATAGCTGTGCTGTACTGGATCAGAAACTTTACTCTCCTGAGATCACTCTTAATGTCAGATGTAAGTACAGATTCTGGGTTCATGCTGAAATAACTATGGTCTAGTAAAACCGAAAGCTACTTTTTGTATTTAACTAAATTTATTTAACCTGTAATAAATCAGTCGATAAGTCCTAATATGGCAACTTTTTAGTGATTTCCTGACTCAAGCAGCAGAAACACACTTTTACTGTAAAACTGCGGATCCTAATTGCAGTGCTGGAGATCCAGTGAGCTGCAGGCTTTAATATTTTCTCTACTTAAACACACCGGAACTCACCTGTGATACAGGATTCAGTAATGTAATTCTTATAATTTATTACAATTTATTAGAAGTTTTGAATAGCAGTAATTCTGAGTTGTTTAGTGAAATTAATTGTGAAACTGTAACAACAGTACAGTAATATTTATATGTCGAAGTTAATTTTGGATATCTGCAATAAAAAACTCTATTCTTAAACAACTAGTTAAAAAAGAAAATACTTAAAATCTGATTTATTTATATCAGAAAATCTAACAGCAGACTTGTAATGTGTCTTTTTACCTCTAGTTCCTCCAAAGAGCGTCTCAGTGTCCATCAGTCCCTCTGGTAAAATAGTGGAGGGCAGTTCAGTGACTCTGACCTGCAGCAGTGATGGAAACCCACCTGTGGAATATACCTGGTATAAAGGATCATCATCAGTAGCAACAGGAAAGACCTTCACACTGAACAAGATCAGCTCTGTCTGTTTTGTGTGAGTAATTAATTGATTTTCAGTAATTGAAAACTCACTAATGTCATAAAGATAACAGAAACAAACAGATCTATTGTATATTCTGTTATGACGTGTTTTCTAGATCCTCCAAAGAATGTCTCAGTGTCCATCAGTCCCTCTGGTGAAATATTGGAGGGCAGTTCAGTGACTCTGACCTGCAGCAGTGATGGAAACTCACCTGTACAGAAATACACCTGGTTTAAAGATGGTGGAAGCTCACCTGTAGGAGCTGGACACAGTTACAGCTTTACCTTGGACTCTGAAAGCAGTGGTCAGTACTACTGTAAGGCTCAGAATGAACACGGATCTAAAATATCAGAAGCAGTGCTGCTTAGTTTCAAAGGTATGATTGATTGATCACTCCTTTTTAATACAACATTATTAATATTAGAATGTTAGTATTAAATATGGAACAGTAATGATTGTTTCTTACACAGCGAATCCGAGTGTTACTCTGTATGTGATTGGTGGAGTCGTGGTCGGGTGTCTAAGCTTGATCCTCCTTCATGTCGTTTTGTTTATAAGGTGAGTACATGTCCTGTACTAGAGAGCACTGTACCTCATATATACTTTGGTAGAGAATTATTTTATTATAAGTATATTATAATGAACTTTTGATTGATAGATAGTAGACAAGAAGCTTTAGTATAATAACTTCTCTAATGTTGCTGTTTTTATTTTATTTTTTTCAGGAGAAAGAGAAGAGGTCCTGTACCTGAAGACCCCAAAACAAAACAGGTAAGTCACATAGGCTTTAACACATCACTGCAATCATCATTAGCATTATACACACTGATCAGCAATAACAATAAAACCATTGACGTTAAATTGAATATCACTGATTATCTGGTTATATACACTAATATACCTTATTGGAAGTTAATGAATGCTGTATTGACATGTGGGACATGTGTAGGGTCTCCTATATTGAATGTGCAAGTAAATGTTCCAGTTGTTTATCTATCAGTACCACCCACTGTGCTGTCCCCTGTATTATTTTCTCAAGTCTCAGGAAAACATCGACAGCAGTGTAGAAGTTGAAGCAACATCAAATGACCCACCAGCAGATGCAGCCAATCAAGATGATGGTTTTTATTCTAGTGTAGAACTCCTCAGACCCCAGAAATCCAGGACCGAAGAGTGCTCTGCAGTTTCCCATGAGGAGGTTCAGTACAGTACCATCCAGCACCACCATGTTCAAGAGGCAAAGAAGACTGGAGAAGAAGATGTTCAGTATGCTAGTGTCAGCTTTACCTGTACTACTCCGGATTACAGGTAAGTTGGAACTACAAATACCTTAATATGAACTAACATAAAGATCTTTAATATGCTTCTAGATCACAATCAGATAATTTCTGGTTTACAGGTCTACTGCACCTGATGATCCCTCTGTGATCTACAGTGGGGTGAAATAATCACCTGAAGATTTTTTTATGACTCACGCTATGACCCCAATTTACAGTGAATTTACATTCTGGTTGACTAACAGGATTATGGATAATCATGTTGGTTGACCTTGTTGGCCATGCTGGTCAATCACCTTGGTTATGCTTGGCCAGACCACACATGCTAGTCCAGCTAGACCATCAAGCTCAAATAAAACATAATTTTGATAGCTTTGATAGCTCTTTTTGTCAGTATCACCAGCTGAACCAGCATGGTCATTAGCCCTAATAGTCAACAAGCCTGGTCATACTGGCTATCCACCTAAACCATTAAATCAAACTCAAATGAAAACATGTAGTGAACTCCATCTAAGCTTATCCAGGTTTATACTGTTTTTTTTTTTTTACTTTTTTTTTTTTTTTTTTTACAGATGTTTCCACATTTAAACAGTATTATAAATGCTTAAACAGTGCCTACTACTGGTGACCTTTGGAACTGCTCATGCTGGCAGACGTGTGAGGTAGTAGAGCAGCAGATAGCAATTAAGATTAATATAAAATGATTATTAAATGTGTCTAAGAGGTTGTTGGATTTTTAAAATGCCTTTTAATCTAAATTCTTTTATATATTTTATGTGTACTGTGTGTGGTAAAAGATAGAAACAATTTGCATAGCTGTGGCTCTAGGTTATTAGCAGAACTGGGTAATTTTGATAGTACATCTGATCATTATAA
This sequence comes from Astyanax mexicanus, assembly GCF_023375975.1. Classification (NCBI taxonomy): domain Eukaryota; kingdom Metazoa; phylum Chordata; class Actinopteri; order Characiformes; family Acestrorhamphidae; genus Astyanax; species Astyanax mexicanus. The sequence continues at coordinate 36,391,819 of NC_064428.1, forward strand.
AAATATAATAAAATATATAAATTATACTTTTAATACTTAATTTTTTACAAGTTTATCCATGTTCAAACAGTATAAATAATGAATTCTTAAACAGTGCCTGTTACTGGTGACCTTGGGAACTGTTCATGTTGGCAGATCAGGGAGGTAATAGAGCAGCAAATTAGTTATACAAATCTTTATTACATGTTTATTAAATGTGTACAAGGAGTTTCTTGGATTTAAAAAAAATGCTTCCTTATTGTTTTTTTTTTTTACTGAATATTGTTAAAAGTTTAAAAAATGTTTTGTGCCTTAATTTGATTTAAAGTAAAATATATATGTTGGTGTTTATTTATTTGTTTTGTTTATTATTTTGTTGGTTTTTAAAATTCGTTTTATCTTAATAAATTCATAATTACTTTATTTCATATTTTATATTGTAGCGAGCGCAGGGGGTGGGGTCTGTTCTCCTGCGTGTGCTTCTGCTGTATGCCTGTGGTATGCCTGTGGTGTGCCTGTCTCTGTGTGCCCGCCTCTGCGTATCTGTGTGTGAGTGGGTGTCAGGTGTGGGGCCTCCCTCTTAGGTGGGGTTATGCAGAGTGGGGGGCACCACTCTGAATCTACCATCCGGTAGATTCTTAGCCAGTTTAGTGACATTAGGGCTGTTTTCACTGTATGCTGCCTTGGGTTTAACTCTCCATGCTCTTATAAGAGCAATAAGTGAGCGGTTTCCTGTTAAATAAACAGAGCTTTTGATTGACCTCGTCTCCAGAGTCAAATGGCTTCCCCGCGATCGCTACAATATCTTAGGTTTTCTGTATGGTGAAAAATAAATCAGTTCCATATACTCATAATATCAATCGTGTTTTTTTAATTTATTTTATTTTCGCACAAGTATTGCTTTTTAGACCAGATGTAGTTTTAATATAATTTAGGTTCGTTTTTATATTTATATTTGTGTGTATATGCATTTAATGTCCTCTGTACGGGTTACACTGAATACTCTAAATGTAATATGAGTAGGCTAATATTAATATAATTTAATTACTCTTTACTTTTGTGTGTTTAACCTAAATCAGCAGGACCTTTTACGTAATTTATCCCAATAGTATTTATTTCTTACCTTCTTGTAGAAAATACCTTCAACAAAAACGCTTTAAAATTGACCGTATAGTTAGAGCTATTTTAACTGACGTAGATTACTTTCATTTATGTGTTTTAACCATTTATTCTCCTTTATTTTGAGTTTTTTTCACACAGTAGTATTCTGATTTACTTCTATCACTTCTATCTCTCCTAAAATGTGCATTATGAAGAGAATTAAAGATCTAATCTGTTGATTATTTTAGTTCTTCACTCGTTCAGGATGGAAGCTGAGGAGATTAGCATTAGCTAACTAGCCCAGTTCCATGTTTACACTGTAGGAGGAGAGAAATCCCGTCAGAAAGTTGAAATGATGTTTTGTAAGCTTTGTGTAAAGCGGTCAGCAGTTCACAGCGCGGTTCTGACAGACTTTTAGTGGTTAATATTTACAGAAAACTCTCTAAATCACTCACATTTCCTCCATTACTGCTGTCCTGTCAGGAGCTGCGAGTTCGGTTGCTGAGCAACGGCGCCGCGCGCGCGGCTGATAAAGCGCGGGAAAGCAGCTGCCTGTAGGCTAATGGTGAAGATTCAGAGCAGGTTAGCTCCAAACAACACGACTTTCCACAGCAAATCCTCTCAGATTCAGAGCCGCTTTTCTCTCCATATAAGATCAGCTCACTAAAACACACCTGCCTGAAATGCCTCACCTGTTCTACAGAGTTTATGGGGAAGAATTCCTCACACTAAATCACTGCAGAACGCTAGAGGGAGCCCGCGAGAGAGACCAAAATGAATGGGGGTGAATGGAGCTAAACGGCTAAAAACACTAATTAAACATAGTAACTCTGCACTAAACAAGAATATTCATTTATTTTTAGAAATTAAAATGATGTATTTTGGTTAAAAACAAAGACATTTTTAAAATTTGTGAGTGTTTTTACACTAGACGAACAGTTGTAAGCAGTAAAGACGCTAGCATTGCTGCTACTGTGAGCTGATTGACTAGTTGCTTAATATTAAAGCATTTCTGTTAAGGTAGTTTAACATTTGAACTTTTAAATTCATCACCAGAGACCATTAAAAGTAGCATTTAAGACAAAATCCAAAATTAGCAGGTGAAAGTGTGTTTATATTCATCATTAAATAGAATCTATACATATTTATATTTATTTTCTGTTTGACAGGACAGTTTTAAATATATTTGCCTGCTTATTAATTACACAGTGTCTGACTGTGCATGTAACAAATTAACTTTAAATCAGATTTGATCTGATTTAAAGAATCTCTTAATGTACAGCTTTTAGCCACAAGAGGGCAGTCTCGGTACACTTAATAAAATAATGTTATAATAAATATCTAATAATGTTACTTACTAATTACCCCTTTATCAGACACACTTCATTCATCTCATCAGGTAAAGCCCCAACTTTTATTTAGCAATGGCATTAATTATAATGACTGTAATTATGGTATATTTCATTGGAACATCAATAAACTCTCACAAGGTTAGCATGAACACATGATTAGTATTAATATACAGTACTTTGTTGTTATACATGAATCAGTTAAAGATAAAGTTTGGAGATTGGAGCCACTTGAAGGGACAAGAATACATATGGGAAATTATATTTTACATTTATATTATTTTAAATTAATAATTTAATTAGCTTTGATAATGGTCTAAATAAAATAAATAAACAAGAAGAGTAAGGAATAAATGCATCATGCATTTAGCTTAGTTGTACATCAGTTTGTGAAGGTGTGCTCTTTCTTTTTCTAACCATTTGGGCTTTAGGACATTTTATTAAAAATAATGAACATGACGTTCCTCTATGCACCAGTATATGAACCATAACATTAAAAACACTTAACTACTTTTAGACATGGTCTGCCTAATATATCCCAGCCCTTATAATATATCCTGTGCCATTAAAACCAGGTCATCCATGTTATTCACTTCCCTTGTCAGTGGATTTAATGTTATGGCTACTCAATGTCTATTGGTATTGCTGTCATTAGCCACCAGTTATATTTAAAGATTGTAGAGTCAGATGTTCCTCTTTTTTTTCTTTTGCCATGAAGCAGCAACTTCTAAAGGCATCTTATATAATAATTCTTAAATAGGCTGATGATATGATGATAAGAACATACAGAAAGTGTTGCACTATAAAGCTGCTGATTGTTTTATTGTTTATTTGCTGTTCACACAGTAAGAACTGAGGAGACTCGTATTAACCAGGTAATAAATACTTTATTGTAATTTATATGTAAGCTACATTGGTACAGATGCTTTATAACATCATACTGAATGTGCTTTCTATCTGCTGTGTTGAGGCCTTTTCTAGCCTCTGCTTCTCCCACGCTCTAAATTTAAATCAGGCTACATCTGCGCTCCACACACACAGTGACATCAGTGCAAAACTAAAAACGTCATAGCTTCTATTTGTAAACACTGATTGAACCATTACTGCAGCTCTCTGGAAGGACACGCCCACTTTCATCTTCATCTTCCTCAGTCACTGATGAAGATAAGGATGATGATAATGATGATTTTCAGGTTTTAGTGCTCATCATCACTGGAGAATCTGAATAGAGTCCTTTTCACCTCTGACCCATAAGTGTGTGTGAGCTGTAGTGTGGTTTTAGCATTGACTCTCAGCACCTGGCCGGCCTTATCTGGTCATCTAGAGAGACGTGGTCGGAGTAGATCAGGTATAAAATAAGATGTAGTGTGAGAAAGGGGGCAGAAGTCACTGACACTGACCGTACCCAACGACGACATCTTAACCACATCCCGCCTGCCAGTTTAAACTGGTGAAGCCCCTCCAGTTCTCTGCATTCGTCCTCTGGGTTCAGGAGATGATCGTCGCTTGATGAAGGTAGGAGAAATCTCTCAGTGCTTTTAGATTTAGTACAGAGTCAGGAATTTAGATTAATGGACTTTATTTACCAAAATTGTCTTAAAAAGTCAGTTTATATCAGATTCATGATGTTTATTAAATTTCTTCTTAAGATCAGTTGGTGATTAAGGCCTAAAGAGTGTAGAAATGAACTGGGTTAAGAAGTGGAGTTGGACTGTTGGTCTCCAGTGGAAGTTTCTACTATAAAACATTAAGTTAGATACTCTGGTAGATAAGAGCTCATATAGAGAGCAGGACAGACCCACCCGAACACACTCTGTACATTCAGCTTCACTCATAGGGGGATTAATGGAGACACACTGAGGGGCTGATTGTGCTGCTGAATAGAGTGTAGGCTGTTGGTAGGTGGATGCTGTACTATTGAAGGTAGATGCTGTGTGGTTGTTATGATATTAAAGGTGGTTGCTATGATGTTAAAGGTGGTTGTTATAATACTGCTAGATATGTATCTTGATACACACACTCACACACACACACACACTCTCTCTCTCACACACTGTCTCTCTCTCTCACACACACACACACACACTCTCTCTCTCTCACACACACTGTCTCTCACACACACACAAACACACACTCTCTCTCACACACACTCTCTCTCTCACACACACACTCTCTCTCTCTCACACACACACACACACACTCTCTCTCTCACACACACACTCTCTCTCTCTCTCTCACACACACACACTCTCTCTCACACACACACACTCTCTCTCACACACACTGTCTCTCACACACACACAAACACACACTCTCTCTCTCACACACACACACTCTCTCTCTCACACACACACACACACACACACTCTCTCTCACACACACAGTCTCTCTCCCAAACACACACACACACACACATACACTCTCTCTCTCACACACACACACTCTCTCTCTCTCACACACACACACACACACACACTCTCTCTTACACACACACACTCTCTCTCACACACACACACACACACACACACACACACATACACACACACTTTCTCTGTCTCTGATTAACAACTATTCCTGTCATTTTACAATAACTTGTCCTACAATTACATGAAATCTTTAACTTTCAACAGATTCTCCTTAAATGATATGTTGCCATCCTATAAACAAGAGTGTTTTTTGTTATTTGACAGAGTTATTCAAACGATGTACAGCATGAAAATGTCAAATTACATATATCTTGAAGTAAATTAAAATAAATGTACAATAATTTGTCAATAAGGGTCTTTTTTCTTTACATTTACAGATAATTACAAATAATTATTTTTTCAACAAAAGGAATCTCATTTATTCGTCTTTTAACTCACAAGCTATCTGAGCCATGTATTTAACATGTATTTTAATCAACATACACTGTGGCAATCATCTAGAAAAAGCAATGTTAGACTGCACTATCTTCAGAAGCTCTTGTTTAACAGAGAAGCTGAAAATGGCGGAATGTGGATTTATAGAACTATAGATTACAGTGAGGCTGATTAAAATTTTTAAATATTAAACTTATAATTGACTTCTTCTGTTGGTTCATTTGAATTAAAAACATCACAGACACGCCAACAGGTGGTAATCTGAGAGATCCTGCACAGAAACATGAGTTCAAGAAAAGTGCCAGTGGACGCGTACCTCTATAAAAGAGGCCAAAACACCCATAAAAACACACAAACACTCCTGCGCCGCCACAATACACTCCAGCCAAACCTGGGGAATAAATGCTAGTGAACATAACAGTGTTTAAATAAATAATAATTTAGAGTAAAGCAGCCCTGAAACTTAATTAAACAGTGAAACTGAAGATTAGATCTGTGTTCCATTTGGTTTCAAAATTTGTACTTAAAAGAGTACAAAGCTTTTCGCTGGGGCTGTATCTTACAGTTTTTCCCAAATGTTTAAACGCATTTTTAGAAACTCAGCTCAGTTTCTCAAAACTCTAAACACAAACTGAAAATTATTAACTCCTTTGTTGAAACTCTACAAATCTCCAGCAAAACTGATTCCTTCCACCAAAACAACACACACAGCTATTTTATGCTTATCTCTTACAGAGCATCAAATAAACACTGACAAGATAAATTCAGAGCACTGTTATCAGAAGTGTTTGGTTGTGTTTTTGACTTCATGAGGCCGCTGTACAAATTCAAAAGCATACAAGTCCATGGAAATATGTTGGCTTTCTCTTGTTTTTACTTATTTGTTGTGGTGTAGGACCCCCCCATTTACAGTACTATACAAATATAAGCTATATGTACTGTATGTAAAATGTTGCAAAACTGTAATTTCCACCTATTTTCACAATGACAAACATGATAAGGAAAATTCACATACAAAGAGGACACAAAAATGTATTTATTGCAAAATGCAAAGAAACACATCACTGTTCATCAGACCCCTGATCTCGATCAGGCCAGAAGACCTCATCTACATCAGCTGCAATATTCTCCCTCACCAAACAGCGGGGGAAAAATGCCTTGCATGGTGAATCCATCTTTGGCAATCATCTGCGTGGATGTCATCACATGCCTCCCCCATTACATGAAGTAGAGCCACACACTCGTGGGGTCTGCGTTTGTACACTTTCCACTTCCATGCAGAAAAGAATTCCTCTATTGGATGGAGAAATGGGGAATATGGTGGAAGGTGCAGCACAACAAACTGTGGATTTAGAGAACCAATCATTGACCAGAGCTGCCCAGTGGAAACTTACATTATCCCAGATGACAACATAGGAGGGCTGTATCAGTCACATGAGGCCTCTTTTATACTCTGACAAATGATTGAAATGTTCTTCTAATTAAGTTTATATAGCTGCAACTTGTGTGAGACTACTTGGTAATTAGAGTTTTGTATTTGGAGGTCAGTGATTCTCAGGTGAGCAAGGTTTTCTTAATGATGCAATTTGTGTTTAGTGATTTGCAAAGCTGTGATTTAGAATTATATTTGAGTGAGAACATATAGAATTGTGTTTAGAGTTAAGCAGTTTGGAGTCACAATGTTGACACATGAGCTTCATGTTTTTGGATTTGTGTGCATAGTTCCACATTTTTTGTGTAAACATTTGGGAAAAACTGTATATTGAGGTACAAAAAAGTACCTTTCAAAAAAAGTCATTTTTTGTACCCATGTTTTTTGTGCCAGTAAAGATTATAAACATTAAGAACTTGATGATCCATAATTGTCTGGCTTTCAAATAAAAAATGTAGAATTAAAATAAATATTGTTTATTAGTGCAGTGATACAGAATACTGAATGTACCTTTTGGCTGGTTACAGTTTTTCCACATTGTTTGCACACAAAATGTGGAACTATGCACACAAATCCAAAAACATGAAGCTCATGTGTTGACATTGTGACTCCAAACGGCTAAACTCTAAACACAATTCTATATGTTTTCACTCAAATATTATTCTAAATCACAGTTTTACACATCACTAAACACAAATTGCATCATTTAGTACAGCTTGGTGTCCTACGAATCACTGAACTTCATATACATAGATAATAAATTCATTTTTTGTTTCCTCTTTGTATGTGAACTGATTTTCATGTTTCTCATTGTACTTACATAGGTGAAAATTACAGTTTTGCAACAAACTACATGCAGTAAAAATGGCTTACATTTGTGTTGCATATACATGTAGTACTGTACTGCTATGTAGGGGGCTCCTACACCGCACCAAATAAATATAAAGAACAGAAAGCCAACATATTTCCATTGACTTCCATGGTATGCATTTGAATTTGTACAGTGGCTTAATGAAGTCAAAAACATAACCAAATACTTCTGATTATAGAGCTTTGAATTGATCTTGTCAGTGTTTATTTGATGCTCTGTAAGAGATAAGTATATAAATAGCTGTGTGTGATGTTTTGGTGAAAGAAATCAGTTTTGCTAGAGATTTGTGGAGTTTTAACAAAGCAGTTAATAATTTTCAGTTTGTGTTTAGAGTTTTGAGAAACTGAGCCAAGTTTCTAGAAATGCGTTTAAACATTTGAGAAAAACTGTAAATGGTACAAATCTGTACTTATTACTGTTAGGAATGACTTTGTACTTCAGAGTGAACAAATCTGACCCTGTAAAGACTAATATTGTACCTTTGCGGGTACAATTATGACGAGTGTACCTCTGAGTACAAAAAAGAGTGTAGTGTGCATAGTAGGGTAATTAGCATTAGAGTTTTTAATAACAGTGTGTTTCTTGTGAAAAACAGATTTTTTAATGAAATTTGTGTTTTAGAGCTGCAGTTTGAGGGTAAAGCAGGAATTGAGTTTGTAGTTTAGCAGAACTGTTTTAGGGGTAAATGAGTTATATGTTGTGGTCATTGTGTCTCAAGTACCGATACTTGTGTTTAAACAATGGAGAAAAACTGTAAACTGAAAGAGTGTTAGGAAGAGGGAGGTGTGTGACTGAATTAGACAGTCTGTCGGAGAGAGGGGGTTTAATTGGTTCAGTTAATCTGAAATAGAGTGGGCAGAGGGAGGTGTGTGATTGGCCGAGATATATAAAACAGATCTATAAAAGAGGGGTTTGATTGGTGGAGTTAATCTAAAAGGGAATCTGTGATTAATTATCTGATTATACAATATTTTCTGTATGTATAATAAAAAAGTTTGTTTATAAAAATAAACAAACAAAATCATAAACTGCACTTATTACCTGTTGTGTTTATAGACTTTGCAATGATGATGTCATTCCAAATAACTCCGCCCACTCTCATTGTTCTTCTCATAGTTAATGGTGAGTCTTTGTTATACATTATAAGATATTTCTGCACAATGCTTTAAAACACATGTGTCAAACACAAGGCCCGCGGGCCAAATGTGGCCCGCCACGTCTTTTTATGTGGCCCGCGAGAGCTTGTAAGATCTTAGTGTCTATAATAAATAAGTCAGAAGCGTTCTTTGACCAAAAAATACATTTCCCACAATGCTTGTCGATTGTATTACCCGCAAAGTTACGGCTTACTGCCACTACACGGCAGTGTAGTCATTGATGTGGAAACCCTGCCGGAGGGAAGGTGTAACTTCGCGGGTGGAATTGAGACATATAAATGTTCATCCCATAATGTCCAGAAAAAGAGAAGTTGATGCAGACGGACGGCTGTGCTTCAAGGCGAAAGACCGGTATGCCTTTTGTGTTACGAAGAGTGTTACTGACCAAAATAAACGCTTTTTAGGAGAGATATAAGTTCTGTGTAAATATTTATAAGACAATAGCTGACAAAATCTGTTTTAATGACGTTAATAAACATCACTGGGACAGCGCTAGTCGCAGTTTCACCGCAGCAAAGTACGAGGACGTGAATCACTTATCTAACCAGCCTTTACTGATTTCTGCCCTCAATAACCCTTTCAATAACCTCCAATAGCCTTTAATAGTCTTCAGTAGCCTTCAACAGTCTAACCTTGCAGCCGTGGTGTGTCCACTAAACTCCGTAGTTATAAACATCCTGAGGTTAGCAGCGCGATAACTGACCTGTTTATAATGTAATCCCAGCAGTGACTCATGCTCTAAACGGCTGCTGTTAGCTGATTGGGCTGAAAGATGAACTGTAGAGAGCTGTATTATTCGGTTACAAAAATCTTTATTTCATACACAGAAGAACTTAAAAATTTTAAAAACGCTCCAGACTGGCTGAGCTGAGCCCTGTAGCCCGTGGCTGGGCTGTAGCTCTGACTCAGTAAAGACTGCGGACTTGTGGTGCTGCTGCTGCAGCTCCCACTAGTGGTTGGATGAGGAACTGCTAAATCTGAGGAAATGCTATGTTCTTAACAGCTCACAATTTTTGATTTTATATTTATTAAGCCTTATTTCAGTTAATAATTTCAAAGTTAATATAACTTGATGTCATTTCTATTCACTTGAATAGTTTGGTTCTTGACATGACAAATTAAAAGGATTTATGTTAATAGAGCAACAAGCAAACATTTTTTCCATGCAACTGTAATATTTGATTGAATAAATAATATATTGAGAGTTATTTAACATTAAGGAGTAATTACATTCATTTACATATATTACATTTGGTTACATTTTATTACATTTATAAGTTACATCTGGCCCTCGGAGGACAGCCAATATGCCAATGTGGCCCTCGGCCAAAATGAGTTTGACACCCCTGCTTTAAAATATTTCAAAATATGGCTTTACTGTTCGCACTGTGCTCGGCTGTTCTCTGTCTATTTTTATGATTCTCAGCTCCTCCTCCACTCTACTGCAAGATCTGTGAAGCTTCTCACTTTCTGTTTTTAGCTCCAAATGATCTCTGCTTATTGCAGCTGATTATTCCACACTCAGCTGAAATGAACAGGTTTAGAAATGAGCTGAAGTGAAACTTTCTGCAGCATTTTTACTGACTGACCCCCACAGACTCATCATTTACTCTCTTCTGGATTCTGTGTTGCAGGAGTTGGAGCTCAGGATTGGGGTGTGACTTACAGACCTGAATATATCTGTGCTCTAAAGGGGTCTACAGTGATCATGGACTGTGATTACTCATATCCAGAGGGTCACACAGTCAAAACAGCTTTCTGGACAAAATCCCTGCCACCAGCTGCAGGTGTAGAACCTCCTGATCTGTTAGATGATCCAGAGTACAGAGACAGGGTTCAGTACCTCAGAGATAAATCCTGCAGACTCAGCCTGAGAGATGTGAGAGAAAGCGACCAGAGTAAATACTACTTCAGATTTATAACAGATAAAGGAGGAGGAAAGTATCAGGGTGCAGATGGAGTGTATCTTTCAGTAACAGGTAAGCTCCATCAGCAGAAATAACACACTGTACTTCATTCATTGCTGAACAGGATTCCTCCAGCAGTTCTGTAATATAATCACATCAGTCCTTCAAACCACACCTGAAGAACACTGCTTAGAACTGCAGAACCAGAATCCACACAGCATTTCAGAGTAAGAGTGCTGATCTAGGATCAGTTTCTGGTACTTCTTCTGGTCTGGTACTCTTCATAAGCAGGATTAAAATAATAACAATAACAATAATGTCACAAAATTTCAGGGTATTTTTCGGGATAACAATATTCTTGACCATGTGGAAAAACACAGAATATTTTAATACTTTAATTAATTTAATATAATATTATAAAACTATAGAGGATACATTTTTATTTCATCTAACAGTTTTAAACATTCAGTAATCTGTAAATGGTTGCCACGATTAATTAAAATAAAATTATGATTAGTCAATCAATCAACCTTTATTATGACTCGGAAATAAATTGAGGGCAAACCTTATTTTCAGTGTAGCTGAGCATTTACAAAAACAGGGATTGACATGACAAAGAAAATAATAGCTAAATTTAATCATTTTAAAATAACAGTAAATAAAATACGAAAATAGATCAAAATAAAAAAAGATGAAAATAAAAACAATAATTATAACAAAACTTGGTTTAATTGATGAGAAATTAAGATAAAAAGAAATAAGATTAATTCAACAAAAATTAGTTAATACAAATACAAATAAATAAATGAACTTAAAAAATAAAAGCAATATTAATAATAAAATAATAGTAATAATAAAAGAAAATCAAAATAAGTTAAAAAGCAATAATACAAAACTATAAAAAAAGAAATCAATAAAGTAAAGAAAGAAATAAAAAGCAAGTAAATAAAGAGAAGAACTAAAATAAAAAAAAAAAAAGTTAAGAATAAATAAGATTAAGTAAAACAGGTACAGGCTGTCTGAAGGTGGTTAGATATTAAAAGTTTAAATGATTTAGTGACACCAGTGAGCTTTAGTGAGTTTTAGAGTTTCCTGTAGTGAATTCCAGCTCACTGGTGCTCTGTAGCTAAAAGCTGATTTTCCCAGTTCACTAAAAACATTTGGAACCTGGCAGCTGATCCAATTACTAGAGTGAGTCTGATAATCACTGTTCTTTATATTCATCAATGAAGTGATGTGTTCTGGCAAATGACTGGAATAATAATAATAATAATAATAATAATAATAATATTGTGTATATACAATAGATCAAAATCCATTTTCTTATTTTACCATTTTGTTTTTAAACCAATTTAAAAGTTTTTAACGCTTTTACATCTTTTACCCACATGATTCTGACTCTACCCAAAGATTCCCTTGTAGCAATTCCCTTTAATCAGCTAATGTGAGGATGATACAGTAGAAGTGTGTTATCTCTTGTTGGCAGGTCTCCAGGTGGAGGGTCCTGAGAGAGTGATGGAGGGAGATAAAGTCACTCTCACATGTAAAACTACCTGCAGCCTGACTGACAGAACATCATTCACCTGGTACAGAAATGGAACTACTTTATCCTCCAGAACTGAACAGCTCTACCTGCAGTCGGTCAGCAGGGAGGATGCAGGCAGGTATAGCTGTGCTGTACTGGATCAGAACCTTCACTCTCCTGACGTCACTCTTAGTGTTTTAGGTAAGAATTAATTAATTTACTTAATCTTAGAGAACAGTAAAACTGTAACACATTTAACAGGGAGTAGATCTGATCTAAGATCAGCTCTACAGTCATCTAGAGCAGGGGTCACTAATAGGCGGAGCGCAGTCCGGGACCGGACCCAGACGTTGTCCAATCCGGACCCAAACCGATAAACTACTGAGAAGTATTTAATTCTGACAGTGTTTATTTAAAGCGGCGGAACGTTTATTGTCTTTATGGTTTACGTGCTTTACAGTGCAGTAAACTTACAGACCAATCACGTGTGCTGTAAGATCACCAAACGCTCTCCTCTGCCAATCAGATCTGTGCAGACGCGAGAGCGCGGAGCCACACTATGGAACACCAAAAGGGCCAAAAACCGTCTGGACGAGACGCCTTTTATCGAAAAGAGCGGCATGTTTAACGACGCCGTGAAATCATACGGCGTATATTACGGCGTAAAACCCCCACAGAACGGCGTATTTTACGCCGTAATATACGACGTATGATTTCACGGCGTCGTTAAACATGCCGCTAAAAGCACAGAAGACGCCGTTTCCCACAGCGTTTTTCGACCCTTTTGGCGCACCGTACAAAGCGCCGTCTCAGTGCAATGAGACGGCGTAAAAAGCAGCGTTTTAGTGTCTCTCTTGACGCCGTAATAAGCGGCGTAAAAAGCGGCGTTTAATAATAAGATAATGAGCTCCACCTTCTAGTTTTGAAAGCCAATACATTTAAACTCTGTTCAGCCAATGCTCTTACAGAGAGACTCAGTCCAAAGCAATTCACTGCAGATCCGAGCTCCTGAGCTCTTCAGACACAGTTTTTTATTACCAATTAACAATATTCCATCTTTAGACATTCCCGCTGGTGCTCATGCCTTTTATTAGTCTAATATTTATGCTGTTCAATGTATTTTTTTTAAATAAACTCTAGGTTTAGGTGAAAGCAAAGTGCTGTGCAGCTCCCCACTTTTTTTTATATGCAGACGGAAATCACATCACCTTGTCAGTATATCACACATGAAGAACCCTATTGTTGCAAAAACATCAGGGTTTCAATAAATGAATTTATTAATTTATTAAATTAGTAACAAATTATATTAGGAAGCTGATTATTATTATTATTATTATTATTAGATGTAAATTATTCTAAATTTACTATGAATATTGTTATTGTTTTGTTGTTGTTTAAGCATAATATCATTAATATTAGTATCATTAATAATAGTTTTTATGCTTCAGCAGATCCAGTAAATTTACTGTTTACATAAAGCCTGTATGAACTCTGTTCTAATAAACTAACCACACATTATAGACAGTGCTTCTATTAATTCACACTCCAAAGCGCTGTCGTTTTGTTATTAATTCACATTAATGTTAATCTCATTGATTTATTATAAGTTATATTTACCTGCTCTCTCGGCGTCCTCTCGTCTCGGGTGTCCTCGGCTCAGATGGTGCAGCATTAAAACGCGCTGTTTTGGCACTGCACCGAGTACAGGTCACAGTTCGAACATAAAATGCTTTTATTCCTTTAAAATCGCTGTTTTCTCTCGCCACTTCCATTTTTGCCGCTGCTCAAACCTCCGTCTCCTTGTTCCCGGGCAGGGTGACGTAACGCTGAGCGCGTTGTCAAAATAAAAGTCGCGAAAATACCGCGCGCTGAGTTTATTAATTAAATAAACGATTACTCGAGGCACAGAAAATTAATCGATCAATTTTGTGAATCGAGTTACTCGATTTACTCGAGTAATCGTTTCACCCCTATGCGCAACATGGGCCAAAAACGGGAATTAATTTTCTACGTAAATTTGTGCAAGGCTGAGGGTTTCTATGATATATCTTAGTAATAAATAAAAAAATAATTGTCATTCAGTCCCAATTAACTTGTCTTTGATCATCATGATCATAGATTTTTCAGGGCAAATAAAAAAAATCTAGGACGTGAAATCCCATCATTTAGTTATTTATGATCCTGAATCTTTTGCGGTGTCTTATCAAGTCTTACATTTATTTGACCAAAAAACAAGGCCTTCAAATCTTACTGTAAATCCTTTGAATTTAACATTGGTGTTGTGTGCTTTTTGCAATTTTCATATTTTCATAATTTTGTCTCTGGTGGTCTTAAAAATCTTTAATTTGCACCTTCAAACAGGGGCAAAGCAGCCTGGCACTGATTATATATATATATATATATATATATATATATATATATATATATATATATATATATATATATATATATATGTATATAATTATATTAAAAATTTATTTACATTTTTTCTTTTTTTTTCATTTATCCTTATTAATTCTATTTTCTTACTCAATGTTGTCAGTCCCTTTTAAATTGTAAATGCTCGGCTACACTGGAAATGATGTATTCCCGGGTGAAAATAAAGGTTTATTGATTGAATGATTCATTGGTAAGTTGAGCTCTCCAGTGATCAAGAGTGTTCTTCGTGGAGTATAAATTTAGCCGTCATCCTTCTCTCTACCACCACCTCCGTGTCCGTTCCTTGAATATTCAGCTGTCGGGGTGTTTTTTTTTAAGTGTTTTTTAGTTTTCCCTGTGTTGATCTAGAGACAGTTTCGTTGGCACCAGTCTACAAAGTCCTGTACCAGATCTATGTGTCCTCAATCATTCCAATACGGATTGAGGCAGACGACTTAAGCCCATGTTAATTTCTCAAGTAAAAGGTAGCTTCTTAGTGCCATCTTGTGGTACAACACTGTATATCTTATAAACATTTACGTTTCCTTACATTTTATGATTACTACCACTCCTGTTATTTAGATCCTTCAAATAATATAAATGCTGATACAGTACCTGGCCAAATATTTAAGAGCTGATAAACCAAGAAACTCTTGAAATATAGCAGAATGACCCTATTAGCTACCATTTACCAAACGTAGCCTAAAAAGAAACACTATTAATTAATAAAATTCATGCACAAGGGGCGTCCCTACTACTCACATTAATTTGATTTAAAATACATTGAACAGCATAAATATTAGACTAATAAAAGGCATGAGCACCAGCGGGAATGTCTAAAGAAGGTATATTGTAAATTAGTAATTAAAAAACTGAAGAGCTCTGGTTCAGGAGCTCGGATCTGCAGTGAATTGCTTTGGACTGAGTCTCTCTGTAAGAGCATTGGCTGAACAGAGTTTAAATGTATTGGCTTTCAAAACTGGAAGGTGGAGCTCATTATCTTATTATTAAACGCCGCTTTTTACGCCGCTTATTACGGCGTCAAGAGACACTAAAACGCCGCTTTTTACGCCGTCTCATTGCACTGAGACGGCGCTCTGTACGGTGCGCCAAAAGGGTCGAAAAACGCAGGGGAAAACTGCGTTTTCTGTGCTCTCAGCGGCGTCGTGAAATCATACGGTGTATATTACGGCGTCTTGAAATCATACAGCGTATATTCCGGAGTAAACCCCCCCCCTTTTCGATAAAAGGCGTCTCGTCCAGACGTTTTTTGGCCCTTTTGGCGTTCCATACCACACAGGTGAAGCAGGCGGTGAGAAGTGGGAGAATAAAGCGAGAAAAGCTAATACAGATGGTGCGCACCAGAAAAAAACATTAAAATACTACACTTAGAAAACATATTAACAGTAATGTAACCTCGCTGTGTTCCTTGGAGGAATTAAAGAGAAACAACCGAGACAAGAGTGCAAAATATTCCACTTTACTCCACCTGATCAGAACTCCTCAGCAAGAAAAAAACTCCCTCACTCGCAGGCGCGCTCTCTTTACTCTCAAAACAACCCTACCTCAAAACTAAGGCAGCCCCAGGGGACAAAAAGCATTGACAACTTCCCCCATCAGTTTTACCCACAACATAATGAAGTCTGATACAGTAATAATATTAAATAAAATAAAACTACTGTTTTTAAAAAAAGCTGATATTTTGGCCAAGTTCAGCAAACATTTCTCCATATATTGTACGAGTTATTGTCACGCCGCCTCAGTCTCCTTCTACACTGTCGGACTCCATTTCCCAGAATATCTCTGATAATGACGTCAACAGCACCCGTTCGTCTTCACCCAATCGCATTACACTCCGACGCTCTGATTCTCCCGTGTTCTGAGTTAGTTCCGGTTCATCTCTATCTGGCTCCGGTATTTAAGGCAGCAGTTTGTAAACAAACACCGCAAGGTATTGCTAACTTATGTTACATACTAAGCGTTTCCCTGTATATTGTTTTTGCCTTCTCGTTACGACCCTGTTTTCGGATTATCGGTTTCTGTCTTTTGTTTTGCCCTTTCTGGATTTGCTGTATGGTTGGACTGCTTCTCGGTTACGAACTCGGACTGTATTTTTGACTACGTTCTCTGTCATCTGTGAGATCTCTGTTTGCCTGGCTATTCTGTTAGCAGTGTCTGTTAGCCATCCTGCTAATAAACCTGTCTGTATTTTTAACTCGGCTCGTGTCACTCCTCACTACCTGGCGTCACAGAATACCTCGCCTGGAGTGATGGCCGAGTTTAATGACCTCCAGCAGGCAGTCGGGAACCAGGGAAGGGTTCTTGAACAGCATAGTCAGCTTTTTGAGAGCCTTGCTAACACCGTTACTGCTCTTACTACCCAGCAGTCGGATCAACACTCTCAGCTAGCTCAGATCACTGCTAGTCTTCAGGATATAGCTGCTCAGCTCACCCAGCTGAGAGTAGCCACTCCAGCTAGCCTAGCCTCTGCTAACCAGGCTCCGGTTAGCTCTACTGCTATCGCTCCCTCGCCGGCCGTTTTTCCGGTAAGCAAACCTGATAAATATGACGGCTCTCCGTATTTGTGCAGAGGTTTTCTCTTGCAAATGTCGTTATTTTTTGTTAATTCACCGGTTAGTGTTGATGCAGCGCGTATTTCGTTTTTTATATCACGTCTCACTGGTAAAGCTCTGGATTGGGCTACGGCTATTTGGTCAAGCATAGAAAATAGCACTTATGAGCACTTTCTCAGGGAATTCAGGCTGGTTTTTGATCATCCTCATCATGGACAATCACAGGGGGAGTTATTAGTTCAGCTACGTCAGGGGAATCGACCTGTTTCTGATTTTGCACTCGAATTCCGTACTTTGGCTGCTGGTAGTGGCTGGAATGAACCGGCGTTAAGAGTTATGTTTCGGAATGGACTCAGAACTGATATTTTAGCTGAATTAGCTTGCAAGGACGATGGATTATCCTTGGACGAACTGATATCTCTAGCCATCAGACTTGATCAGCTGAAACTGAGCTCTGTACCTGGTCGTAGAGCTGTTACCTCTACTCCTCGGTTGTCTACTCCTTGCGCATCTGGATTTAATCCTCGGGTCACTCTCAGAGATGAAGAACCCATGCAAGTAGACGCTACCCGTCTATCCAGAGAAGAGAGAATGCGACGACGGCAGGCTGGACTTTGCTTCTACTGTGGCAGATCGGGTCATATGTTACGCGATTGTCGGAGCTGCCCTTCCCGAGATCAGCGAAAGGATATGATACGCTCGTCCAACGGTGGGCTCTCCCATGGTTTCCATGGCAACCCGGACCGTCCATATGAGCCACCTGCTTCTGACTCGGGAAAGCGTGTGGAAGGGGTTCCACACGCTAAGAGGGTAAGCCGACCCAGCTCTGACATGTTCTCTAAATCATTTATTATCTCAGTTATACTGTTCTGCCAGTCCTCTTCTTTTGTGTTTCCAGCTCTGATAGATTCCGGTGCTGAGGGGAACTTTATTAATGAACAGCTGGCTAGACAACTTCTGATTCCGTTGGAGTGCCTGGAAAACCCGATGAAGCTGTCTGCGGTGGATGGGACCCCAGTTGGACAAGGAGCCGTATCCCATATCACCACACCAGTCCAGCTGAACGTCAGTGCTCTGCATTCCGAGGAGATCAGGTTTTTTGTAATGAAGGACATTAATTATCAGATTGTTTTGGGACTTCCTTGGTTAAAAAGACACAATCCTCAGATTTCTTGGTCAAATTGTGAAATTATCTCTTGGTCTTCTTACTGTCATGATCACTGTATTTCTGGTCCTAAATTTCTGATTCAGTCTACTACAGTGGAAAGTCCTGGTCGGGAATCTCTTGCACATATCCCTCCTGATTATGCAGATTTGTCTGAAGTTTTTAGTAAGTCTCGTGCTACTCAACTTCCCCCACATCGCTCTTATGACTGCGCCATTGAGCTTATTGATAATCAGATACCTCCCAAATCACGAATTTACCCGTTAACTCAGACTGAGGAACGTGCTATGGAGGAATATGTGCAGGAGGCTCTTGCTCAAGGATTTATTCGTCATTCTACCTCTCCAGTAGCCGCTTCCTTCTTCTTTGTTAAAAAGAAGGATGGAGGTCTTCGTCCATGTATCGATTATCGCCAACTTAATGCTGTTACAAAAACGTATCCCTACCCACTGCCTCTAGTACCGGTAGCTCTAGAACAATTACGTGGGGCTTCCGTATTCACTAAGTTAGATCTTCGTAGTGCCTATAACTTGGTGAGAATCAGAGAGGGTGATGAGTGGAAGACTGCCTTTTTTACCACAAGGGGGCACTATGAATATTTAGTTATGCCGTTTGGTCTCAAGAATGCTCCTTCAGTGTTTCAATTCTTCATAAAAGAGGTACTTCGTGATATGTTGGGAAAATTCGTCATAGCATACATCGATGATATTCTTATTTACTCACCCGACCTTCCTACTCACGTATCCCATGTTCGTGCTGTACTAACCAGACTCCTCCAAAACCAGCTTTTTGTCAAAGCAGAAAAATGTGAGTTTAATCTATCTACCATTTCCTTTCTGGGTTATGTGATTAGTGATAAGGGTATTACGATGGATGTTAGGAAGGTTCAGGCTGTTGCTAATTGGCCTCCTCCCAAATCCATTAAGGAACTACAGAGATTTCTAGGTTTTGCTAACTTCTACCGAAGATTTATTCGTAACTATAGTTCTCTAGCTGCCCCACTCACTAATTTGTTAAAGCGAAATGCAAAAAAATTGGTTTGGTCAGAGGAAGCGTCAGATGCTTTCTCTTCTCTCAAGGAGGTGTTCACCTCTGCTCCTCTATTAAAACATCCCGACCCCAAGGAACCCTTCATAGTTGAGGTAGATGCATCCAGTGTTGGGGTAGGTGCTGTGCTCTCCCAACATTTGGGTTCTTCCAGTGAGATGCACCCCGTGGCCTACTTCTCCCATAAACTCTCTCCGGCTGAACGTAATTATGGCATTGGTGATCGTGAACTTTTAGCTATTAAGTTAGCTTTAGATGAATGGAGGCACTGGTTGGAGGGAGCATTACATCCTTTTGTAGTGATAACTGACCACAAGAATTTGGAATATTTAAAATCAATGAAAAGCATGAATTCTCGTCAGGCGCGTTGGTCAATTTTCTTTGCTCGCTTTGATTTTGTAACCACTTACCGACCAGGTTCCAGAAACACCAAGGCAGATGCCCTTTCTCGAATTTATGAAGAGGAAATTGTAGGAAGCTCTGAACCCTCCACCATTTTGAAACCAGGTATTGTTCTAGCCCCGATCCGATGGGAGATCTCTGATGAGATTAATAGAATTAATTCCACTTCACCTCCCCCTGTTGAGTGCCCTACAAACAAATCTTATGTACCTGACCAATGCAGAAATAGACTCATTACATGGGCTCATACTTCCCCCACTTCAGGACATCCAGGCGAGACCCGCACATATCAATTGTTAGAGAATCGTTTCTGGTGGGAAAATATGCGAGCCGACATTCATGACTTTGTTTCTTCATGTACCATTTGTGCTCAAAGTAAAACTCCCCGTACTCTGCCCGCCGGTAAATTAGTACCCCTGCCAGTTCCTGCTCGACCCTGGTCTCACCTGGCAGTAGACTTTGTTACTGATCTCCCTGAATCTATGGGTCAAACAGTTATCATGACAGTTGTAGATCGATTCTCTCGCGGTGTTAGATTCATCTCTTTTAGTAAGATGCCAACTGCCTTTGAAACTGCTGAAACTCTGTTTAACCATGTTTTTTGTGTTTTTGGTATACCTGAAGATATTGTTTCAGATCGTGGTCCACAATTTATTTCTCAAGTATGGTCGGCCTTCATGAATAGACTAGGTATTTCTGTTAGTTTATCTTCTGGGTACCATCCTCAAAGCAATGGACAATGTGAAAGAATGAATCAGGAGATAGGTAAATTCTTGAGGATTTATTGTTCTAATAACACTCATGATTGGGCCAAATTCCTCCCTTGGGCCGAACTAGCTCAGAACTCTCTAATCAGTTCTACTACTAAAATGACTCCATTTCAATGTTTTTTAGGATTTCAACCTCCCATCATGCCCTGGTCAGCTGAACCCTCAGATATTCCTTCTGTAGATGAGTGGATGCGTCGGAGTGAGGAAGTGTGGGAGGAGACTCACAGGCGTATTGAGGCTGTATTACAACGACAAAAACAACAGGCGGATCGCCTACGCCGCGAGACCCCCCTATATTCTCCTGGGGATCGGGTTTGGCTATCAACCAGGGATTTCCGGCAACCTGATATGCATAGGAAACTCTCAGCTAAGTATATTGGACCTTTTAAAGTTACTAAGAGAATTAATGAAGTTACTTACCGTCTCGATCTACCCCCTCATTACCGTGTATGCCCTTCTTTTCATGTATCCCTGTTAAAGCCGGTTATCCCTGGTCCGTTGGATGAGACTTCGCTTGGGTCTCCGCCTCCTCCTCCGGTGGCTGTAGATGGTGGTCCAGTTTATGCGGTGGAACGACTGCTGGACTCCAGGCGGAGAAGGGGAGCTCTGGAATATCTCGTGGACTGGAGGGGTTACGGACCGGAGGAGAGAAGCTGGGTGCCGGCAAATGATGTGCTGGACCCGTTGATGGTGGATGAATTCCACCAGGCTCATCCGTCCCGTCCTGCACCACGTCCTAGAGGTCGCCCCAGGAGAAGGTCTCCAGCCCCACGAAGGGGTAGACGTCGTGGTTCGGTCCCGGTTCGTTCCCTCAGTTCCGTCCGTGGCTCTAGGAGGGGTCGTCCAAGGTCCAGGGCTTCTGTATATTCCGTTCCCGCTTCTGGACTGCCTGTTCAGGATGCCACTGGGGGTGAGGGGGCGGTTCCCTTGTGTCGTCCTCGTTCTTCGGCCCCTTCTGACTCTTTGGAGGGGGGAACTGTCACGCCGCCTCAGTCTCCTTCTACACTGTCGGACTCCATTTCCCAGAATATCTCTGATAATGACGTCAACAGCACCCGTTCGTCTTCACCCAATCGCATTACACTCCGACGCTCTGATTCTCCCGTGTTCTGAGTTAGTTCCGGTTCATCTCTATCTGGCTCCGGTATTTAAGGCAGCAGTTTGTAAACAAACACCGCGAGGTATTGCTAACTTATGTTACATACTAAGCGTTTCCCTGTATATTGTTTTTGCCTTCTCGTTACGACCCTGTTTTCGGATTATCGGTTTCTGTCTTTTGTTTTGCCCTATCTGGATTTGCTGTATGGTTGGACTGCTTCTCGGTTACGAACTTGGACTGTATTTTTGACTACGTTCTCTGTCATCTGTGAGATCTCTGTTTGCCTGGCTATTCTGTTAGCAGTGTCTGTTAGCCATCCTGCTAATAAACCTGTCTGTATTTTTAACTCGGCTCGTGTCACTCCTCACTACCTGGCGTCACAGTTATCATTCATGTAATTATTATTATGACAGGCAGGCATAAATATAATATAAATAAAATCAAATAGAATAAATATAGCATTTTGAAACAAGGTGAAAATACAGATTCACATTATTAGACTTGATATGTTAAATTATTGAGGGTGTTTCCATTTATTTTATGATAGATTGATAATGTAATTATTGTGACAGTCCTATTTAAAACAATAAATATTGTTGAAATATACTAGTATGTGTAATTTGTTTTGTCTTTCAGTTGTTGATAAAACACTGACAGAACTAATATAGGCTTCTTCAGTAAAAAGAATAAAACACTGAAGTCAGCTCTTCTCCATCCACCACCACAGATCAGCTGCTCATCATCCATCTTACTCTATAAGCCATTAGTGGAGCTGCTATACACCTGAATATATAAAACTTATGTGGATGTATGAAAGACTTTATAAAATTAATTTAAAAGCCATTTGACCAGTGGTAGGATGGTCCCCCCTTTAATGTGAGTCTTGGTCCTCCCAAGGTTTCTTCCTCCTCCTGCAGCTCTGAGGGAGTTTTTCCTTGCCTCCGCGCTCACTGGGGGTTCTGTATTATGTATATTCTATGTTTAATGTTTTGCCTGATTCTTTGTCCTGTGATCATGTTTCTGTAAAGCTGCTTTGTGCCAACACCAGTTGTAAAAAGCGCTATACAAATAAATTTGATTTGATTTGATTTGAATTATAACACAAGTTAATACTGACGACGGTCCGGACCTTAGCCTGATGAAATTTTCTCTAACTGGACCAAACTGAATTCTAATTAAATACCCCTGATCTAGAGCCAATTCTGAGAAGTATAAAGAGTCTAGAACTGGAATTAATGATCAGGTCTGAGCTGATTTACACAGTGCACTGTCCTCTGTTTTCTGTTTACTCCAGATCTGAAGGTGGATCTGCAGGTGGAGGGTCCTGAGGAAGTGATGGAGGGAGATAAAGTCACTCTCACATGTAAACCAAGCTCAACTCTGCCTTCCCCAACTATATTCACCTGGTACAGAAATGGAGCTGCTTTATCCTCCAGAACTGAACAGCTCTACCTGCAGTCGGTCAGCAGGGAGAATGGAGGCAGGTATAGCTGTGCTGTACTGGATCAGAACCTTTACTCTCCTGAGATCACTCTTAGTGTCAGATGTAAGTACAGATTCTGGATTCATGCTGAAATAATTGTGGTCTAATAAAACCCAAAATTACTGCAGCTTCAGTAACTTCATTAATCTTTATTTAATCATGTAATAAATAAGTCAATTAATCCTATAAATATGGTAACTGTTTAGTATCACCATGATTTCCTGACACACTTTTACTGTCGGCTGTAGATTTTAGTTCCAGTGCTGAAGATCCAGTGAGCTGTAGGTTTGAGTGTTTTCTCTACTTAAACACACCTGAACTCACCTGTGATACAGGATTCAGTAATGTAATTATTATGGTTTATCTAAAGTGATGAGAAGTTTTGAATAGCAGTAATTCTGAGTTGTTTGGTGAAATGAACTGTAAAGCTATAACTGCAGTACAATAATCTTCATATGCCGAAGTTAATTTTGGATATCTGCAAGAAAAAAAAGAAAAATAAATAAATAGAAAATACCTCAAATCAATTTTTGTATTATTAAAATTTGACAGCAGACTCAGTAAGTGCAATGTGTCCTTTTACCTCTAGATCCTCCAAGGAGCGCCTCAGTGTCCATCAGTCCCTCTGGTGAAATAATAGAGGGCAGTTCAGTGACTCTGACCTGCAGCAGTGATGGAAACCCACCTGTGGAATATACCTGGTACAAAGGATCATCATTAGTAGCAACAGGAAAGACCTTCACACTGAACAAGATCAGCTCTGTGAACAGTGGAGAATACAAGTGTAGATCCAGTAATAAACATGGAGAGAAATACTCTGATACTGTAACTCTGAATGTTCTGTGTGAGTGCTTGTTTATTTGTTTCTGTTAATGATTCTGATTTCTATACCAGCTTTACTACAAGTGTCTAACAGTCAGTGATTATACTCTCACTGTTGTTGTTCTTTGGTTTCTAGATCCTCCAAAGAGCGTCTCAGTGTCCATCAGTCCCTCTGGTGAAATAATGGAGGGCAGTTCAGTGACTCTGACCTGCAGCAGTGATGGAAACTCACCTGTACAGAAATACACCTGGTTTAAGAAGGTGGATAAAGACATTCAGAAGAAATGGAGCGGTCAGATCTACAGCATCACAAACATCAGATCTGCAGACAGTGGAGAATATCAGTGCATGGCAACCAACACACAAGGGTCTCAATCATCAGAGTACAAAACATTAACTATTCTAAGTAAGTTCAAGTTCTTTGTTTCTACTGTATAAATTATATATTTTAAAATAAGTCATTGCTATATTTAAAGATGCTCCATATTAATGACATTTTTCTAGATCCTCCAAAGAGCATCTCAGTGTCCATCAATCCCTCTGGTAAAATAGTGGAGGGCAGTTCAGTAACTCTGACCTGCAGCAGTGATGGGAACCCACCTGTGGAATATACCTGGTATAAAGGATCATCATTGGTAGGAACAGGAAAGACCTTCACACTGAACAAGATCAGCTCTGTGAACAGTGGAGAATACAAGTGTAGATCCAGTAATAAACATGGAGAGAAATACTCTGATACTGTAACTCTGAATGTTCTGTGTGAGTAATTTATTAATTTTCTGTCATAAAGATAACAAAAACTCACAGATCTCTCATACAATCTGTTATTTTGTGTTTTCTAGATCCTCCAAAGAGCGTCTCAGTGTCCATCAGTCCCTCTGGTGAAATAGTGGAGGGCAGTTCAGTGACTCTGACCTGCAGCAGTGATGGAAACCCACCTGTACAGAAATACACCTGGTTTAAGAAGGTGGATAAAGACGTTCTGCAGAAATGGACCGGTCAGATCTACAGCATCACAAACATCAGATCTGCAGACAGTGGAGAATATCAGTGCATGGCAACCAACACACAAGGGTCTCAATCATCAGAGTACAAGTCATTAACTGTTCTATGTAAGTTATTTTTCTTTGATTCTAATGTATAAATTAGACAATTTAAAATCAGTCATGGCAAAACTTTTAAGATGCTCCATATTCATGACATTTTTCTAGATCCTCCAAGGAGCACCTCAGTGTCCATCAGTCCCTCTGGTAAAATAGTAGAGGGCAGTTCAGTGACTCTGACCTGCAGCAGTGATGGAAACCCACCTGTACAGAAATACACCTGGTTTAAGAAAGTGGATAAAGACGTTCAGCAGAAATGGACCGGTCAGATCTACAGCATCCCAAACATCAAATCTTCAGACAGTGGAGAATATCAGTGCATGGCAACCAACACACAAGGGTCTCAATCATCAGAGTACAAGTCATTAACTGTTCTACGTAAGTTCTTTTTCTTTGTTTCTGATGTATAAATTATATATTTTAAAATAAGTCATTGCTATATTTAAAGATGCTACACATTAATGACATTTTTCTAGATCCTCCAAAGAGCGTCTCAGTGTCCATCAGTCCCTCTGGTAAAATAGTAGTGGGCAGTTCAGTGACTCTGACCTGCAGCAGTGATGGAAACCCACCTGTGGAATATACCTGGTATAAAGGATCATCATCAGTAGCAACAGGAAAGACCTTCACACTGAACAAGATCAGCTCTGTGAACAGTGGAGAATACAAGTGTAGATCCAGTAATAAACATGGAGAGAAATACTCTGATACTGTAACTCTGAATGCTCTGTGTGAGTGCTTCTTTACTTGTTTCTGTTATTGATTCTGTATCTTATCTTATTATAATAGTTCTTTATTTTAATTGGCTAAGGTTCTGTGATAACCTTAGGCTTGTTTTTCCTTGGTTTCTAGATCCTCCAAAGAACGTCTCAGTGTCCATCAGTCCCTCTGGTGAAATAGTGGAGGGCAGTTCAGTGACTCTGACCTGCAGCAGTGATGGAAGTCCACTTGTACAGAAATACACCTGGTTTAAGAAGGTGTATAAAGATGTTCTGCAGAAATGGACCGGTCAGATCTACAGCATCACAAACATCAGATCTGCAGACAGTGGAGAATATCAGTGCATGGCAACCAACACACAAGGGTCTCGATACTCAGAGTACAAGTCATTAACTATTCTACGTAAGTTCTTATTCTTTGTTTCTAATGTATAAATTAGACCATTTAAAATAAGTCATTGGTGTATAAAAAGATGCTCCATCTTTATGACATTTTTTTGGGGCTTCCAAAGAGCGTCTCAGTGTCCATCAGTCCCTCTGGTAAAATAGTGGAGGGCAGTTCAGTAACTCTGACCTGCAGCAGTGATGGAAACCCACCTGTGAAATATACCTGGTATAAAGGATCATCATCAGTAGCAACAGGAAAGACCTTCACACTGAACAAGATCAGCTCTGTGAACAGTGGAGAATACAAGTGTAGATCCAGTAATAAACATGGAGAGAAATACTCTGATACTGTAACTCTGAATGTTCTGTGTGAGTGCTTGTTTACTTGTTTCGGTTAATGATTCGGTATTCTATAACAGCTTAACTTTAAGTATCTAACAGTCAGTGATTATACTCTCACTGGTGTTGTTCTCTGTTTTCTAGATCCTCCAAAGAGCGTCTCAGTGTCCATCAGTCCCTCTGGTGAAATAGTGGAGGGCAGTTCTGTAACTCTGACCTGCAGCAGTGATGGAAACCCACCTGTACAGAAATACACCTGGTTTAAGAAGGTGGATAAAGACATTCAGCAGAAATGGACCGGTCAGATCTACAGCATCACAAACATCAGATCTGCAGACAGTGGAGTATATCAGTGCATGGCAACCAACACACAAGGTTCTCAGTACTCAAAGTACAAAACATTAAATGTTCTTTGTAAGTATTTATTATTTGATTCTAATGTTTAAATTATACAATTTAAAATTAATCATTGCTGTATTTTAAGATGTTCCGTATTTATGAAATTCTTCTAGATCCTCCAAAGAGCGTCTCAGTGTCCATCAGTCCCTCTGGTAAAATAGTGGAGGGCAGTTCAGTGACTCTGACCTGCAGCAGTGATGGAAACCCACCTGTGGAATATACCTGGTATAAAGGATCATCATCAGTAGCAACAGGAAAGACCTTCACAGTGAACAAGATCAGCTCTGTGAACAGTGGAGAATACAAGTGTAGATCCAGTAATAAACATGGAGAGAAATACTCTGATACTGTAACTCTGAATGTTCTGTGTGAGTGCTTCTTTACTTGTTGTAGTTATTCATTTTATTCCTTATCTTGTTATAACAGCTCTTTACTTTAAAGGATCTGTGATGATATTTTCATTCTTGTTTTTCTATGTTTTCTAGATCCTTCAAAAAACATCTCAGTGTCCGTCAGTCCCTCTGGTGAAATATTGGAGGGCAGTTCATTGACTCTGACCTGCAGCAGTGATGGAAACCCACCTGTACAGAAATACACCTGGTTTAAAATTGGTGGAAGCTCACCTGTAGGATCTGGACACAATTACAGCTTTACCTTGGACTCTGAAAGCAGTGGTCAGTACTACTGTGAGGTTCAGGATGAACACGGATCTAAAATATCAGAAGCAGTGCTGCTTAGTTTCAAAGGTATGATTGACAGAAAACTACTATAACATACAATTTCATGATCATTGGTAGCGAATGTATTACAGATATATTTGTTTTTTGTTTCACAGGGAATCCAAGTTTCACTCTTTACGTGATTGTTGGAGTTGTGATTGGGTGTGTAGGGTTGGTCCTTGCTCTTGTCATTTTATTTATATGGTAAGCTCATGTACTGTGATTTTAAGCAGTTTGTTTTGAAAGGAGTAATGATATACTATAATGATAGTAATGATAACGCTATACCTCATATATACTCTAGTAGAGGTTGCTCTTTTTTCTAGTACAGTGCTACTGATTGATACATGCAGAACAGGAAGCTTTATTGGTATTACGTGTGTAATGTTGCTGTGTTTTTTTAGGAGAAAGAGAAGAGGTCCTGTAGCAGAACAATCCAAACCAAAGTGGGTAAGTCTGAAATGCTTTAGCACACCGCTACACATTAGTATTGCTTTCAAATCAATTACTATTATCATTATACTAAGGATGCATAAGTTATTTTTTTGTGTTTGCTAGTAGAGATCCCTGCTTAGATATGTAACTATCAGGAGCATTTGTTGTCAAGGTGGCCACTTTGTCTAGATAGTGCTGCAGGAAACCCTGATTCGTCACTCAAGATAACACATATCCACTGCTCTAGGGTTAAGTGGCGGCGTGCTTTACACTTCTGTATCCAACGGTTAACATTGTGTTTGGTGATTTAAGGTTGAGATGGAGCTGTTGGGTCATGGAAGGCCTCACCTCAATTCCCATAATTCACCTCGCCTTGTAATGAGAACACTGCCCAATTTTAACCACACTCACAAGACAACATGGCTTTTGACACGTCAATCAGAGATAGTCAGAGACAAGACCTAGAACCCAATTTTCAGTTTCATTTCAAAGTGTACCTTTGATTATTTTAACCTCAGGAAAACATCTACAGCAGTGTAGCAGTGGACGATACTACAAATGTCCCACCACCAGATGCAGCCAATCAAGACGATGTTTTTTATGCTAGAGTACAATTCCCCAGACCAAAGAAACCCAAGACCAAAGAGCGCTCTGCAGTTTCCCACGAGGAGGTTCAGTACAGTACCATCCAGCCCCATGGTCAAGAGGTGAAGAGGACTGGAGAGAATGATGTACAGTATGCTAGTGTCAGCTTTCCCCATACTGTTCCGTCCCACAGGTAAGTTAGTACAACAAATACATTAATTTGACTTAAAAACGAAGATCTTTTACATGCTTTCCAGATCCCAATCAGATCATTTCTTGTTTACAGGTCTGCTGAACCCAATGATCCCTCCGTGATCTACAGCAGGGTGAAGTAAACAATATCTAAAGATCTGTTCATGACCCACGCTATGACCCAAGAATTTACAGTGTGGTAATGCTGGTTGACCAACATGATCACAATGCTCATCCTCGTCAACCACCTTGGTCTTTCTGGTTGATTATCTTGGACAGTTTAGTCATGTCTTTAGTCCAGCTACACCATCAATTTCAAAAACATATCTTATGATGGTCAAGAGAAAAATTCATTTGAGTTTGATGCACTAGCTGTTCTATTGACATAACCAGCTCCACCAAACTGGTTTACTAGATTGGTACAGCTGTTTACCCATTTGGTAAACCTATTTGACTAGTGGTACCAACTTATATTGGTATTTTTTTCTTTTGGACCAGCATGGTTAGGCCAATAACTCATGTCGTTCAACCAACTTGGTGATAATTCTTGACTAGTCAGCTGGCAACATGCCTGTTCATGCTACTTAACCACCTTGATCATGGTTGAATAGCCTGAACAGGTGGGTAGACTATCTAAAAAAAAAAACCTCAAAGAAAAGCATATTCTATGCTAGTCAAAAAGTTAATCAACCAACTTAACCTTCTTGATGCTTTTTCATTTAGTGAGCTTTTATTTTGTTCAGGTGTTTCCACCTTTAAACAGTATTAGACACTGCCTAAAACTGGTAATGGGACAATGGAGATGTAGAGCAGTAAATTAGCTATAAATACTTTTAGTAAATGTTTATTAAATGTGTGTAAGAGGTGGGGCTCCGAGAGGTCCAGCGGGCTAAGCGCTGCCACTATGATCAGGAGATCGCTGGTTCGAATCCTGTTCGTGTAGCTTGCTATCGGCTACCGGAGCCCTGAGAGAGCACGGTTGGCGCTCTTTCCCCACATCACTCCTAGGGTGAGCTGATGTATCAGAATTAAGTCACTGCGCTTTCCTCCGAGCGTTAGTGCTGTGATTCTACTCGGCAATGCTGCATCAAGAGGCAGAGTCTGACCCTCCTGGTGTTGGGACTTACTGGGATTACTAGTGATAGGGAGAGTCCTAATGAGTGTGTTATGTAATTGGCGGTGTAAATTGAAGAGAAAATGGGAAAAAAAAGAAAAATGTGTCTAAGAGGTTATTGGCTTTTTCAAAATGTGTTTTCATCGTATGTTTTATACTTTATGTGTTCTGTGAGAAAAAAAAGGTGTGAAGGCTTTTAGCACATGAGCAGAGCTGGATTATTTTAATCAATGAGCTCTAAAACCATGCTTATTTCCTTTTTATAATTTTGAAGTAAAATATATCTGTTGACTGAAGCTGTACTACCTATAACTGGCCAGTTAACCAATTTAGTGCTAAATAAAGTAGTAATAATGCATGCCATTCAACCAGCTTAACCAGATTCTGGTTGTTTGTTTTAGTGAGTTAACAAATGTATCCTCATTTAAACATTATTAATTATAATTGCTTAAAGAGGGCCTAATGCTGGTGACATTGGGAACATCTCATGATTGCAGAGGAGTGAGGTAGTAGAGCAGCAATTTAGCTATAAGGATTTTTTTTTTAGATGTTCAGTAAATATGTTTAAGAGATTGCTGAGTTTTTAATGGCTCTTAGGCTTTTGTTTTTTAATATTTCTTAGATGTGTGAAAAGCGAATTTCTTTAATATGAATTGTTAGTTGATATGATACTTTTGATGATAATTGATGACATTTAGACAGCTTAAAGCTGAGCTTTTTTAAACAGTATTAATCATAAATGCTTAAAGAGTGCCTGCTACTGGTGACATTGGGGACAGTTCATGATGGCAAAGTAGAGAGGTAGTAGAGCAGCAATTTAGCTATAAGTATTTTTATTCTATAGTTAATAAATGTTTTAAAAAGAGATTGCACTTTTTCTAAGTGGCTCTTTTATTATTTGTTTTATTATATTTAATTTTTTTGAGATGTGTTGATTGAATGAATTTCATTAATATAAACTGTTAGTTGATATGATGCTTTTGTGCCTTATTTTATTTTGAAGTAAATATATCTGTTGACTAATTACAGGCATGATAATTCATGACAGTTAACCAGCTTGAGGCTGTTTAATTTACTGAGCTTTTTAACAGTATTAATTATGAATGCTTAAAGAGCGCCTACTATTGGTGGCATTGGGAACTGCTCATGTTGCCAGACTAGAGGGGTAATAGAGCAGCAAATTAGCTATAAACATTTTTGTGAAATGTTTATTAAATGTTTTTAAGAGACTGCTGGCTTTTTAATGGCTTTTATATACATTTTATATTTTAATTGTACTGTGTAAGAAAAAAAAACAACTAAATAAATCAGTTACATTTATAAAATCCTTCTTTGTGTCTTATTTGATTTAAAACCTCCCTCTTTATAGTCATAATAATTATTTGACTGGCTTTATGAAAGCTGGGGCTTTTTTACCTGCTCAGTTGAATACAGTGTGTCTGTAATTTGTAATTAACAGTATTGTATCTTTTAGCAGTGGATGGAGATACTTGGTTTTGTAATCACTGTATAAGTGTACCGAGACTGCCCTCTTGTGGCTACAAGCTCTATAGTAAGAGATTCTTCAAATCTGATTTAATATTAGTTTTCACATACACAGTCAGATTTTAACCCTTTCAGACCAAGATTACAATGACCATCATGTATTTTCTTATTTTTAAATGTTTTGTTGCACTAACTGAAACCTGTTTTTAATAAGAAAAGACTTTAAAAGAGCCAAAGAAAAAAAATACAAGCCACAGAAATAATAGCTTATCCCCACCCACTGCACTGGAATAAAAACATCACTAGAGCCAAAGAGGCAAACTAAAAGAACTTAAAAATATATATTTTTTTACTAATTGTATGTAATTTAGAACACTTTTTTCCGTGTTTATTTTAGTGTTTATGGATGGCTTGTGAATAAAAAGGTCAATATATATCTAAAATAAAATCTAAAATAAAAATGTTAAGCACACGCTTCCAATCCAAAAGACAAAAAAAGTTACTTATTTTAGTTAATTGGATTTAATATTAATATAGATTGTATATTATAATTTTAGAGTCTTCCTTTGTGAGCATTAATATTATACATTAAATATTATTGAAATTATAAATTAATATATATATATTTTTACACTGGCATATAATTCAGGTCTGAAAAGGTTTTAATGAGTGTTCGGTCATGCAGAAAATTAAGTAAAAAAAGTTACAAATATTGATTAACAATTTAAATATAAATGTTCTAAATAAGTACTTTAAAGACATATACTGATGACAATCTGCCTTAAACCTGACCAAGCAAGGAATGGATTACATTTTACAAAATAACCTTAAATTCTTACCTTATTGTGGTAAATACTTTAACAGAAAACTCAGTTAGGGCATACCT
Source organism: Astyanax mexicanus (assembly GCF_023375975.1). Lineage (NCBI taxonomy): Eukaryota > Metazoa > Chordata > Actinopteri > Characiformes > Acestrorhamphidae > Astyanax > Astyanax mexicanus. Next base: position 36,424,143 of record NC_064428.1, read on the forward strand.
TCTTGTTGAAAATACCTTAAACAAAAACTCTTTAATACTAACTCTATAATTAGAGCTAATTAGAGCGTTTATGTGTTCTAATCATTTATTATCCTATATTTTATTATCCTTTCTTCTATCACTTCTATCTCTCCTAAAATGTACATTATGAAGAGAATTAAAGATCTAATCTGATGATTATTTTAGTTCTTCTTCCACTCGTTCAGGATGGAGGCTGAGGAGATTAGCGTTAGCTAACTAGCCCAGTTCCATGTTTACACTGTAGGAGGAGAGAAATCCCGTCAGAAAGTTGAAATGATGTTTTGTAAGCTTTGTGTAAAGCGGTCAGCAGTTCACAGCGCGGTTCTGACAGACTTTTAGTGGTTAATATTTACAGAAAACTCTCTAAATCACTCACATTTCCTCCATTACTGCTGTCCTGTCAGGAGCTGCGAGTTCGGTTGCTGAGCAACGGCGCCGCGCGCGCGGCTGATAAAGCGCGGGAAAGCAGCTGCCTGTAGGCTAATGGTGAAGATTCAGAGCAGGTTAGCTCCAAACAACACGACTTTCCACAGCAAATCCTCTCAGATTCAGAGCCGCTTTTCTCTCCATATAAGATCAGCTCACTCAAACACACCTGCCTGAAATGGCTCACCTGTTCTACAGAGTTTATGGGGAAGAATTCCTCACACTAAATCACTGCAGAACGCTAGAGGGAGCCCGCGAGAGAGACCAAAATGAATGGGGGTGAATGGAGCTAAACGGCTAAAAACACTAATTAAACATAGCAACTCTACACTTAAGTCGAATATTCATTTAATTTTAGAAAGTAAAATGATGTATTTCGATGAAAAGCAAAGAAAACATCTACATGTATCAGTTTTTCTACAGTAAATTTATTTTTTAGCCTCAATTCAGAGAGAGAATCCTGTCAGAACATCATCAAACTCACACAGATAATGTCTGAAACCACAACATTATTATTATTATTAGTATCATATATTAAACTATCATTTAGAGTCACTTTAGATGGACATTTCTAGTACATTTAAAAAATGTATTATATAATAATAATAAGAGTATAAGGGAAAATAGGCCTATGCACAACCTGATTCAAACGTAATGTGTGTATTAACAAGCTGTACTGATTTATTTCCTTTTTTAGTAAACCCTTATAAAATGTATGTATGTACACTACTGTTCAAAAGTTTAAGAACAACCCAATTTATTCCCATTTTTTTTTTTGCTTTTTAAGCTCAACAGGTCTCGGGTCCAGTCAGGAACCGGAAATGGTACAAAATATATATTAGTAGTATATCATATATTGTTTAAAAAAAGAGGAGGTGGTTTTTAGCAAACAGTTTATTGGTTAACAGCTTACAGCCTGTAAATAGCAATGGAAATAACCTGAGCTTTTTAAAAATATATATTTTAAAAAGCAGTAACAAATGTTTCCTATACCTTCGAACAGAATAGAATAGCTGGGTATGATAAACTAAATTTGTATAAAGACTGAGACAAAAAGTTCACATACAGTTTTATAGTTCCTACAATAGTTTCTTGCTGTAGGGTCAGATAAGTCCACAGCATATTGTTGTTGTGAAATCTGTGATTTTATTATTATTAGATTGACTTTAAATAGTAATTTTATTTATAAAAAATCTGTTCTCTCTTTCTTTGAAACTGGGAGTTCTGACCAGCAGCACAGTTTAAAATTTAAGAATTGTTAAAACATATAATTATGGATCAGATCAGCATTTTGTGGCATTGGGTCAGCAGTGAAATCCCCATGAATTTTGAATAGATCTTAATTTGTTTTCCGCAGCAAATCAACAACTGATGCAGCTTCGTTTTTTAACCATTTTTCATTAATACATTTTTGAGTATGGGAATGGAACTTGGGAAGTGGAATATGTCATCAGACCAGAAAAGGAAGATGCAAAAGCACAAGAACACATACTGTAAAATAATTATAATCATTACAAACAAAAGATCAAGTGGGATTAGGCCCGGTCAAGCTGTTTTGAGTTTTTTGACTCAATCTGATTGACTAGCATTGGAGTCTAGTCTATATGGTTTGCAGACACTTTAAACTCCATGTTCTCGTAGATTAGACTCTCTGGGTTCTGGTCTCCAGGTGTGGTCTCTACATGGTCAGTATTGACCTGAAAGCAGAACATAAAACAAATTATAAAACAAATTATTGAATTTGCACTGGATTGTGATTATGATTGTAAAATACTGTTGTATAGTAGAGGTGGGACAAAATATAGATATTGCGATATCAATCAATCAATCAATCAATCAACCTTTATTTCCACTCTGTAAATATATTAAGGGTAACCCTTATTTTCAATGCAGCCAAGCATACACAAAAATGAAAGGGATTAAATTTTTTTAATTGTAAAACAAGCAAATAATATAAAATTTAATTAAGAAAAAATAAATTAATTTAAAATAAAAGGAGATGCAAACAGGCTAAAATGTAGAGCAATAAAACAAAGAGATAAATACGTAGAATAATAAAATATAAAAAAATGAAAGAAATAAAGGACTAAAATAACTACAATTTAAAAAAATATAAAAAAGTAAATGATGGAAATAATAAAATAAATAATAATAATAATATTAAGTAAAAAAATATAAAAAGGTAAACGACCAAAAGTAAACAAAACAAATAAAAAGATGAAATGAAAAAAAAAAATAAAATAAAATAAAAGGGCTAAAATGTAAAACATAAAATTAGATCAATAAAAAGACAAAAACAAAATAAATAAAATATATATTGATTTCATTTCGATACATTATCAATATGTATCGTCAAATATAGATATTGTATTTGAAGCATAGGAGCTCCAAACATCCTAAGACTCTTTCTGAATTTGACTCACTGCTTCATTACTCCACATAGTGGCACTATAATCAAATGAATAGTGAGTTAATAAACCTGCGGTAAAGAATGTTGTTTGTAAATTCTGTGAATCGTCTTTGATATCATTGTTAATATGGGCGAAATATCATAAGATGCTCTGTGATTCACTCCCCTAGTGAACATTAAAACTCACCTGGCCTCTCGTTGATGGTGAACAAGCTGTGGATTCAACAGGAGAGCACAAATTCAGGACTAGGAGTGTGAATTTGAGTGTGTTTGTGTGTCTTATATTGTGTGGCATATCATATTGTATGCAATAATTATAAAAACCCATATTGTGATATCGCGATATTCATCAAAGCACTTGATTTTGTATTTGTTTTGCTATTTTCTGTATTTTATCATTTTTTTGCACTTTTATGTTTGTTTGTTTTTTCACAAAAATAGGGTCTTGGTAAGATACTGTTAATGAAATGGACAAAGATATTTAGATTTTTTGGATTTTACTGAATGTAAAAAAAATTATTATATTTTACAGCTCGAAAAAAAATGAAGAGATCACTTCAGTTTCTGAATCAGTTTCTCTGATTTTGCTATTTATAGGTTAATGTTTGAGTAAAATGAACATTGTTGTTTTATTCTATAAACTACAGACAACATTTCTCCCAAATTACAAATAAAAATATTTTAGTCATTTAGAGCATTTATTTGCAGAAAACTAAAAATGGCTAAAATAATAAAAAACGATGCAGAGCTTTCAGTTAAGTAAGTTCATATTTATAAAGTTTTAAGAGTTCAGAAATAATCAATATTTGGTGGAATAACCCTGGTTTTTAATCACAGTTTTTTATGCATCTTGGCATCATGTTCTCCTCCACCAGTCTTACACACTGCTTTTGGATAACTTTATGCTGCTTTACTCCTGGTGCAAAAATTCAAGCAGTTCAGTTTGGTGGTTTGATGGCTTGTGATCATCCATCTTCCTCTTGATTATATTCCAGAGGTTTATAATTTGATAAAATCAAAGAAACTCATCATTTTTAAGTGGTGTTCTATATTTTTTTTACAGACCTATATATTATTATACTAAATAAAACAATTATATTTATTTTGTTGCAGTAGTATATTCTTGAAATTAACTTAAAATATATATTTTTTGTCATCGTCAAAATTATTGTTATCTCAAAAATACCCTGAAATAATTTTATATTAATTTAGGACAATATCACTCTCCCCTATTGTGCATGTTGAATTATTACCTCTTAATGCACTGCAGATGTTTTCCCAGTTCTGATGAAGCATCAGAGACGCAACCAGGACCACCAGTACAGCAAGAACACACACAGGAATGAAGTACCATCGACCTGTGTGATGAAAGATGGAGATTACTATAATCTACTCTGTATATCCAAATGTTAGTAAACACCCCATTCTAATGAATGCAGCATTCTGCTACTTTAAAATTGCATCAAGCATCGACACTGTAGAAATGTAGAATTTGAGAATTGCTGCCAATAGAATAGGACTCTTTAGAGGGATATAAAGCCCTCCAGCACTGAACGATTGGTGCACCATCCAATATTTCGTAATCATCCAACATTCTGACCTAACTAATGTTATTTTTGGTAAATGCAGTCAAATCCTTTAAGCAATGAACCAAAATGTAGTAAAAAGAGTCTACTTTACTCTACTTTTTATTGCACAGCTGATACAATTACATCACTCTTATTTAAGATATATTTTTACATAGGTTAGATATTGATATGTTTATATTTACTTGGGTGAGCTGACACATTTTGGCAAATAATCTGCTCTGCCCTGTAGATGGCACCATTAGGACATCCACTGGTATTCCTCTTTAAGCACAATGTCCATTATTGGTGTAGTTAGTTCTCTAGGTTGGGTGTTCACAGTTCACAGTAAAAAGTTTGGACACATCTTAATTTCATCTAAATTCAGTTTTTTTCATTATTTATTTATTTTATGTAGCTGAACTTATAGAAGGAAAACTTACGGAATTATTTAGTAAATTAAAGAGTGTTAAACAAACCAGAATGTGTTTAATATTTTACATTCTTGCTTAGGTAGAGTCACCTGGAATTCAGGCTTTCAGTTAACAGCTGTGCTGAACTCATCAAGAGTTAATTACTTGAATTTCTTGTCTCTTAATAAAGTGTTTGAGAGCATCAGTTAAAGTAAAGTAGTGAAGAGGTAGAGTTACAGGTATACAGTGAATAGTGAATATTTGAGTAATGTTCTAATCCAGATTATGAGAAGCAACAACTACTCAACTAAATAAAGGAAAATAAATACTTTAAGAAAAAAGGAAGGTCAGTCGATTGTAAAAGAAAAATTTCAGGAACTTTGAAAGTATCCTCAAGTGCTCTCACCGCAAAGACCATCAAAAACATTATAATGATGAAACTGGCACTCATCAGAACCGCCCCTGAATTAGTTGATCAGAGTTAACAGTATTGGAAGACAAATGCACCTAAATGCTTCAATGGGTATTTTGGTTTGTTTAACACTTTTAAGTTACTATATGATTCTTTATGTGTTCCTTCATAGTCTGAATCACTTCTCTATTCATTTACTATGTAGGTAAAAATTAAACAAAATAATTTTTTAAAATGAGAATGTATTGGTACTTCATATGATATAACATTTGATCAAACCAGTGTCTTTGTATTTGAGATTGAGTATCTAGGGTCAATCAAACCAACCTAAAAGCGAACTGGTTGTTTTTAAAGCTGTGTATATGGTGAAGGTGCACATTATTAAAGCCCACCTTCTGGTTTGTGTCTCATCGACTACGTCAGCTGAACACGTCTGTGTTCAGAAAGTCTTACAGTCATCTAGTGAGGGTTTAACTTCTCTTTACCTGATGACTTTCAGTTCTTTTTACAGACTCTGAAAAGCGCAGTGAGTAGGCGTTTACTGAACCAGGCCTGGAGGAGGAATTTGACTACTCAGTAATCTGGAGATACAGTATATATAGAGGGTGATATACAGTATAAGATGCTTATTTGAAAAGTCTTCACCCCCTTTTTCACTTTTTAAACCCTTTTTTACTATGTGGTTTTTATGTACTCTGACATGCATTGGCTGTTGTGACATTGACAAATTCTGTCCAATCAACTGAATTTACCTCAGGTGGGCTCTAAACAAGGTGTAGAAACATCTTAAAGATGATCAAGAGAACTAAGAGAGCCTCAGGGATACATTTCGAGCGTCATAGTTCAGGCATTTCTTGTTTTTCCTATTTAATAAATGTAATCTATTTTCACTTCCTCAATTTGGGGTATTATTTATATATATATTGTGGCGTGAGGAGGCGGGGGAACCGTGGGTCCGCCCCACGCCGGAACTCACAGCCATGTCTGTCCCAGCCGGTGTGCATTCAGGACTGATTAAGCCGCCAGCTGGGACAGGCATAAAAACTCTGCCTCAGCTCACACTCGAGAGAGACTTGGACTTGGGAGGAGTGAGCTGAGGCCGCACGGACCTTTAAAACAACCCCAAAGTGATTTATAGACTCTAGAGCCCCATTGGGCCGAGCTATGTTCTTTTAAGTTTGTTTCTGGGTGTGGTGGAGGGCGTTAAAAGAAAATAAAGGTATGTTTTGAGTTCATTTACTCCCCGTGTCTGTGTATTTCTGTGAGCTTCCTCCTTCCGGGTCACAGTGGTCACGCCCCTAACCCCAGGGGCCTACCACAATATATATAAACACTAAACTTCATTGGAGTCAAGGCAGGAACATTTTTTAAACATAATTTTGGAAGGGCACCATTATTATTTATATTTCTCCTCATATCAGCAGCTTAATGTTAGTACTCAGGTGAGCTGCTGATGGAAGTGAACACATCCACTGAGCTGCAGGCATGGAGAATCCTGGAAAAATCTAGACCCTCAACACAATACTGATCAAGCATATCATTATGATCATCACCTCCTTGCTTCTAGACCTATTATCCAGCACTGCTGTACCTGATCCACTCGTACCAGAACAACACACACTAACACCTCATACACCACCACCATGGACTACAGTCTATTATTATTTATATAAATGTGTGTAAGTTCAGACAAAGATATATATACACTACCGTTCAAAAGTTTGGGGTTACATTGAAACGTCCTTATTTTTGAAGGAAAAGCACTGCACTTTTCAATGAAGATAACTTTAAACTAGTCCTAACTTTAAACAAATACACTCTGTACATTGCTCATGTGGTAAATTACTATTCTAGCTGCAAATGTCTGGTTTTGGTGCAATATCTACATAGGTGTATAGAGGCCCATTTCCAGCAACTATCACTCCAGTGTTCTAATGGTACAATGTGTTTGCTCATTGGCTCGGAAGGCTAATTGATGATTAGAAAACCCTTGTGCAATCATGTTCACACACCTGAAAACAGTCTAGCTCATTACAGAAGCTACAAAACTGACCTTCCTTTGAGCAGATTGAGTTTCTGGAGCATCACATTTGTGGGGTCAATTAAATGCTCAAAATGGCCAGAAAAAGAGAACTTTCATCTGAAACTCGACAGTCTATTCTTGTTCTTAGAAATGAAGGCTATTCCATGCGAGAAATTGCTAAGAAATTGAAGATTTCCTACAACGGTGTGTACTACTCCCTTCAGAGGACAGCACAAACAGGCTCTAACCAGAGTAGAAAAAGAAGTGGGAGGCCGCGTTGCACAACTAAGCAAGAAGATAAGTACATTAGAGTCTCTAGTTTGAGAAACAGACGCCTCACAGGTCCCCAACTGGTATCTTCATTAAATAGTACCCGCAAAACACCAGTGTCAACATCTACAGTGAAGAGGCGGCTGCGGGATTTTGGGCTTCAGGGCAGAGTGGCAAAGAAAAAGCCTGAGACTGGCTAATAAAAGAAAAAGATTAAGATGGGCAAAAGAACACAGACATTGGACAGAGGAAGACTGGAAAAAAGTGTTGTGGACGGATGAATCCAAGTTTGAGGTGTTTGGATCACAAAGAAGAACGTTTGTGAGACGCAGAACAAATGAAAAGATGCTGGAAGAATCCCTGACGCCATCTGTTAAGCATGGTGGAGGTAATGTGATGGTCTGGGGTTGCTTTGGTGCTGGTAAGGTGGGAGATTTGTACAGGGTAAAAGGGATTCTGAATAAGGAAGGCTATCACTCCATTTTGCAACGCCATGCCATACCCAGTGGACAGCGCCTGATCGGAGCCAATTTCGTCCTACAACAGGACAATGACCCTAAACACACCTCCAAATTGTGCAAGAACTATTTACAGCAGAAGCAGGCAGCTGGTATTCTATTGGTAATGGAGTGGCCAGCGCAGCCACCAGATCTGAGCCCCATTGAGCTGTTGTGGGAGCAGCTTGACCGTATGGTACGCCAGAAGTGCCCGTCCAACCAATCCAACTTGTGGGAGCTGCTTCTAGAAGCGTGGGGTGCAATTTCTCCAGCTTACCTCAACAAATTAACAGCTAGAATGCCAAAGGTGTGCAATGCTGTAATTGCTGCAAATGGAAGATTCTTTGATGAAAGCAAAGTTTGATGTAAAAACAATGTTATTTCAAATACAAATCATTATTTCTAACCTTGTCAATGTCTTGACTCTATTTTCTATTCATTTCACAACGTATGGTGGTGAATAAGTGTGGCTTTTCATGGAAAACACAAAATTGTTTGAGTGACCCCAAACTTTTGAACGGTAGTGTATATAGACGCACACATCTGTGAGTGAGTGTGTTTGTGTGTGTGTGTGTGTGTGTGTGTGTGTGTGTGTGTGTGTGTGTGTGTGTGTATGTGTGTGTGTGTGTCATTAGTCAAGAAAAGGAATTGAGATGGTTGTGGCATTTCGTTTTTGCTGTTCTGGATGGTAAATTTGGATATAAATAAATGTGTGTGTGTGTGTGTGTGTGTCTGTGTGTGTGTGTTACCTTTAGTGGAGAAGTGTGTTGATGTTTGAGGTGTAGTGACCTGGGGAGCTGTATAAGAGAGAATGAATGAGAATAGATAGACATACAGACAGACAGACAGATAAATATATAGATAAACAGACAGATAGATTAACAGACAGATAAATAGACAGATAAACAGACAGACAGATAAACAGACAGACAGACAGATATGTAGACAGATAAACAGACAGGTAGAGAAAGATTGACAAACAGAGAAACAGACAGATACATTAAAGATAGATAGATAGATAGATAGATAGATAGATAGATAGATAGATAGATAGATAGATAGATAGATAGATAGATAGATAGATAGATAGAGAAACAAATAGATAAAGATCAGACAGAGAGAGACAGATAGAATGACAAATAAACAGACAAAGAGACAGATTGCCAGACAGATATATAGAAATAGTCAAATAAAAATGGACATAGAAAAATATATGGATACATATATAAACAAAGCAACAGATAGATAGATAGATGGATAGATAGATAGATAGATAGATAGATAGATAGATAGATAGACAGACACACAGATAGACAGACAGACAGACAAATAGATATGGACATAGATATATATATATATATGGATATATATATGGATATATGGATATATACACATATACATAGACCAATAGTCAGACAGACTGTAATTGTATTTAAATGCTAGTAATTAATGTATTACTCTGTTATTATTTGTGTATTTAGAGTATTAATCTGTAGTAATATAGTGAACTCTTACCATCCCGCACTTTTAGAAGGAGCTCATGGAACGTGTCCAGGCCATTTCTCTCCACTCCGCACCAGTACTTTCCAGAGTCCCTCTTCATCAGCCGGGCGATGGTGACGGTGTAGCTTCCTCCTCCTCGGTCGTACAGCGAGTACCGTCCGCTCTGCGCCGTTCTCCCCACTCCTTTAGACCGGATCAGAACCTCCATTTCAATACAGTTCCACCTGCAGAAGTACTTGATGTTGGTGCTGGCCCAGGAGTGGGTACAGGTGATGTTCAGGTCTTTACCCTCTGTTCCTTCTACCTGGAGAACGGCCATCACCTCCTCTTTACTGAGAGCTGACGGAATAAAACCGCAAAACTCTTTAAAACTTGGGAATTTTGACAAAATATAAATCTCAGAGTTTTACAATGACTGGATCAATAGAAAGATTCAGATGTTGGATGATCAGTATCTGCAACTCATCTCCAAATCTCCAACTCATCCCAATCTAAAGTATTGATCATTTTAGAAGACACCACAGCTAATACTGTAGAAAATAAACATTATAAGACAGACAGATGGATATAGATAAATAGAGATGGACATAGATAGATATATGGATACACATATATATTCAGACCAACAGACAGATAGATTGAAACTCTATTCACATTCTAGTAATAAATGTATTATTCTATTGTTAATTGTGTAATAATAGACAGACAGATAGATAGATAGATAGATAGATAGATAGATAGATAGATAGATAGATAGATAGATAGATAGATAGATAGATAGATAGATAGATAGAGAGAGATATTGACAACAAGACATACAGATACTTAAAAAAGACAGACAGAGAGATAGATAGCTATATAGACAGACAGATAGATAGATAGACAGACAGAGAGAGATATATTGACAACAAGACATACAGATACTTAAAAAGGAGATAGATAGCTATACAGACAGACATACAGATAGATAGATAGATAGATAGATAGATAGATAGATAGATAGATAGATAGATAGATAGATAGATAGATAGATAGATTGACAGACATACAGATAGATTGAGAAAAAGACAGATAGATAGATAGATAGATAGATAGATAGATAGATAGATAGATAGATAGATAGATAGATAGATAGATAGATAGATAGATTGATTGATTGATTGATTGATTGATTGACAGACAGACAGAGAGAGATATATTGACAACAAGACATACAGATACTTAAAAAAGACAGACAGAGAGATAGATAGCTATATAGACAGACAGACAGACAGATAGATATATATAGATAGATAGATAGATAGATAGATAGATAGATAGATAGATAGATAGATAGATAGATAGATAGATAGATAGACAGACAGACACACAGACAGAACGACAAATAGACAAACCCTTCAACACTTGGGCTTTTTGAAATCTATTTAAAAGAGGTTCTATGAAGGTTAGCTTCTAACCGTACAGAAATGATGTTCCAGGAACATTATAAAATCGTATGACATAATAACAGATTGCATCACAACATTATTAAAATGTAATACTAGCATTATGGACAATTTAAAAGTTTAAAATAATCTTTGGCAAAACTAAAAATTAAAACGCTGACACAAGTTCAAAAACGTTAAATAAAAAAGTCTGACAGATTGAGTGTTCAAAGAATATTAACTGTAACATTCAGGAAAACTTCTACATACTAACCAATGCTTCAGAGAGTCTTATTCTATTGGCAGTTCTTTTCTACCACAGTGATTTGACAAGCTTTGCACACCTATGTCAGCAGTGTCAGCAAATTACTGCAAAGTAGCTGAATGCGGCATTTATTAGAAGTGCAATCTCTAAACATGAGGACGAACTATAGTGTACAAGGGTTTTGAATGGCAGAAAAAATAAATAATAGACAATTTATAAAATTAAATGAATAATATACTGTAGATAAACTCACCACAGAGGAGACAGCAGAGGACATGCAGCGTAATTCTGATCTCCATCATCAGTTCTGATCACAGAGTCAGCAGTGTGTTATGTGGAGGTGCCGGCTGACTTCTGCTGGCTTTAAACCGCAGACTGAACGGTTTCACTCTGAATACTCGGTTCCTCAGCAGACGCAGCATCTCCAGATTTCGGATTTGATTTGAGTAATATGGAAATTGTATGGAAGAGCTTCAACCTGGTCTGGGAAAACTGTACAATTTAAGCACCTTTGGTAAATAATGGTCAATAATATTGATTGTCCAGACATTGCGAGGATCATTGCTATCTTACAGCCCGCAAACAGTATATTTTCACACCTTGCACCTGTCTCGTTTAAAAAATAGCAACGGTGCTTCTGAAAATATCTACACTGATGGGCGTGCTGTTCTGGAAATGAGGTGTGTTCAGGTAAATTTCTGGAGTTTTGCTTGTTTATCATGGCAACAGAAAACACAGGAGCTCCACTGACTGAATACAACCTAGACAGATGCTAACAGTTAGACGTTCATTGCTATCTTGGCAGCAGAGGTGCGCTAGTTATACAAATACACATGAACACACAGCAGCACAAACCCAACTTTTGCATCAACCATAAACGTAAAACTAAATAAAATAACATTGCTTTTCCCATAAATTAGCTATTAAGTCAGTTTCCTCTGCCCAGAAGTATTGGACACGTCCAGGTAGATGTTGTGCTGTTAAAATAGCAATTCGCCAAAGTCAGAGCTCACCTGGATCTGAGGAAAAAGAGAGCAAGTGACAGAAAACACACTCATGATTAATTAAGATCATTGTGAACACATTGAGCCAAGCAAGTTGTACTTTTCCCGTGTTTACGATAGCAAAGACACACTGACACACCCTAAATCAAGCGGCATGGTGCTGAGTGGTTGACGGCTCGCCTATAGATCACTAAAATAGGTTCCATGGTGTCACTTTGCCTTCATGTACTTTTGCACATTTTATAATTTTTTTTTTTTTTGAAATTCAGATAAATAATACTCTGCTTCATTTGTACATTATTTTGTTCATAAAATTGTCAAAAAAACAATAAGCATTTCTATCTATAAATGTAATTCGACAAAGGTAAAGGAAACAAATTTAACATATGTGTTGTGTATGTATGACTTGCAACTGAGATGAAGTAAACATCTTCTGACTATTTTAGCAAAGAAAGTTTCATTATTTTAAAATAAAAACCCTAAAATGCAACAGGCCAGCCAGACCCAGCAGTGTAACAAAAAAAACAAAGACCCTATAAAGGTTAAACTGTTTTTTTAGAAGACCTGATCTGTTTTCTGGGTGATTTTAGGTGAAAACACCACCCCCATCAGTGTAGGTGAAAAAAGGAACATTGTGAAATACAAGACATTTCCTTTCTCTCACAACTTCCTGCTCATCTGTGAGAACTGCCTAACTGACGAGAGGAGTACTTTTCTGACTTATTTTATCTTTTGCACAATGCAAGCTTAATGTTTTGCAACTCCGTCCACATAACACTTTTACTTCATCAGTGTCGCAATCATATATATGTTTAATTCTGGTGTAGGTGAGTCTAGAGAGACTCTGATGCTTTTTCTTGTAACTATATCACTTCTCTATACGTACCTGCTTTCTTCTTTATATTGTTTGTTTTGTCGGTTATCAGTAAAAGACACTAATGAACAGCAGTAACAGTGAGTTTGGAATATTACACCATGCAGTACATTGTGTAACTACATGTCTCAGGTCTGCATCTTCTGTGAGTCACATTACAAGAGAAAAAAAGACAAAATAAACTCTACTGTAAACTTGGTACCATGGATCTGCAGATCAGCTAAAATAAAACTTTTTTGTGTGTTTTTTCCCGTAAAAACTAGATAATATACACTGTATCTGTAATCTGTCCTAAGCAAGAAAAAAAAACTATGGAATATTTAAGTTTTAGTATATGTTTTTTGTTTGGGGAAAATGTAAAAAAAAAAATACTCTTTTTAAAGACCACATAGTTCTAAAAGTACATTTGAGTGGTCTGATGAGTGTAGGGTGAGTTTGGGATGAGTTTGTATGAGTATGAGAAAAGTGTATAGTGAGTTTGGGATGAATGTGGATGAGAGTGGGGTAAGTGTGGGATGAGTGTGGATGAGAGTGGGGTAAGTGTGGGATGAGTGTGGATGAGAGTGGGGTGAGTTTTGGATAAGTGTAAGGTTAAGTTGTGATGACATTAACATTAGTTTGGGATGAATTTGGGATGAGTGTATGGTAAGTTTGAGATGAATTTTGGATGAGTTTGGGATGATTGTAGAGTGACTTTGGGATGAGTGTAGGGTAAATTTGCGGTGAGTTTGGGTGATTGTAAAGTGACCTTGAGATGAGTATAGGGTGAGTTTGGAACGAGAGTGGAGTGAGTTTGGGATGAGTGTATAATAAGTTTGGGATAAGTGTAGGGTCAGTTTGGGGTGAGTTTGAGATGAGAGTGGGGTCAGTTTCGGGTGAGTTGAGGATGAGTGTAGAGTGAGTTTGGGGTGAGATTGGAATGAGTGCAGGGTTAATTTTTGAGTTTGGGATGAGAGTGGGGTGAGTGTAGGATGAGTTTGAGATGAGTCGTGGGTGAGATTGGGATAAGTTCAGGGTGAGTTTGGGATAAGTGTTTGGTAAGTTTAGGATGAGTATGGAATGAGTGTAGTATGAGTTTGGGATGAGAGTGGGGTCAGTTTGGGGTGAGTTAGAATGACTGTAGGGTGAGTGTATGGTGAGTTTGGGATGAGTGTATGGTGAGTTTGGAATGAGTACGAGTTTAGTTTGGGGTGAGTTTGGGATGAGAGTGGGGCGAGTTTGGGGTGAGTGTAAAGTGACTGGGATATCTGCAGGGTGAGTTTGGGATAAGTGTTTGGTAAGTTTAGGATAAGTATGGGATGAGTGTAGTATGAGTTTGGGATGAGAGTGGGGTCAGTTTGGGGCGAGTTAGAATGACTGTAGGGTGAGTGTATGGTGAGTTTGGGATGAGTGTATGGTGAGTTTGGGATGAGTACGAGTTTAGTTTGGGGTGAGTTTGGGATGAGAGTGGGGTGAGTTTGGGGTGAGTGTAAAGTGACTTTGGCATATGTGCAGGGTGAGTTTGGGATAAGTGTTTGGTAAGTTTAGGATTAATTTGGGATGAGTGTAGTGTGAGTTTGGGATGAGAGTGGGGTCAGTTTGGGGTGAGTTAGAATGACTGTAGGGTGAGTTTGTGGTGAGTTTGGGATAAGTTTGGGGTAAGATTGAAATGAGTGTTTGGTAAGTCTAGGATGAGTGTGGGATGAGTGTATGGTGAGTTTGGGATGAGTGTATGGTGAGTTTTGGATGAGAACTAGTTCAGTTTGGGATGAGAGTGGGGTGAGTGTGGGATGAGATTGGGATGAGTGTAGAGTGACTTTGGGATAAGTGTAGGGTGAGTTTGGGATAAGTGTTTGGTAAGTTTAGGATGAGTATGGGATGAGTGTAGGGTCAGTGTGGGATGAGTGTAGGTTGAGTTTGGGATGAGAGTGAGGACAGTTTGGGCTGAGTTTAGTATGAGTTGGAGCACAGAGTGAACCTCTTCAAGACTGTTCTACCTCATGATGCTGATTGAAATAATGCCAAAAAAGGGCAAAGCTGGCATCAAAGCTAAAGCTGAGTCTTTGAAGAATTACTGCATAATTCCATATGAGATTCTTCATCCTTTTGAATACCTTTCATACTTTTCAAATATACAATTACAATGTTCAAAATAATAAGATAAAAACAATGCATGAGAAAAGACACTGTATTAATGTATTAATTTACACTTAATTTACTATATATATATATATATATATATATATATATATATATATATATATATATATATATATATATATATATATGTATTTTTTTTTTTTAATTATATATTGTGGGATTGTGGGCCCTAGTCTCTTCCCCGAAACTGAAGATGTGTAACTGGATAAGGACATGTCAGTGATGCGTCATTTGGTGGTTTGTCACTTCTGTGTGATTTCTGTGTGTTTGGTGTGCAGAGTCATTTCTGCTCAGACTGAAGAGAGATGAGCTCCTTTCTGCCATGTAAGTGTCTATTTTCTCCTAATTTATCCCATAAAACACTGCTAGAGGATAGTTGATGGTGTAAAGTTTACTCAGTTTAAGGTACTGGAGTTAATGCATAATGGTGTACTGTCTGTAGTTTTTTGGTTTTTTTTTTTTTTAATAATACTGCATTTACTCAAATGTGTTTGTGAGGAAAGGAATCTACTTTTTGTCCTAAAAAACCTAAAGAAGATTATGGTGACAGATTGGGAATGTGTGATCATGTGACCTCTTTTATAAAATGTTGGTATGCTTGGTTAGTGCTTGAGAAAAAAAAATTCTTGCTCTTTTTTGCAAAAAAGTGCATTTTTGAACCTGTAGGTCTTTTACAACACAATAACAAATCAGACACTCTAACAAAAGGTTATATTTTACATATATTATCAGTTTTGACACCCATTTCTGGAATACAATGACATACAAGTCAATGATAAATGATAAATGTCTTGGTGAAATATGTACAAAAGTCATGTGACTGTTTTATTACACTCAATGGGCATAGATCTGGGTTTGTATGAGTTAAAAATACTCATAGACTAGTCATAACTTTAGCACCACTGGTAGGTAAGTTAAAAAAACACTGGTGGATATATTAGGCAGCGAGTGAACAGTCAGTTCTTGAAGTTATGTGTTGAAGCGGGAAAAATGGGCAACCATAATTTTTTTTTGATGAGAACCAAACTGTGATGTTCAGGCAGTGACAGGGTCATGGCACCAAAAGGCCATTAATGCCCAACTCTGGTTTTATTTTTTTAAAAGCTATTTGGGTAGTTGACAAGCAAATATAGCATGTGACATAAACCTGGGTAACAGTTTTATTTTTATTATATAATAATTGTCTGGATGTTAATGATAAAAGATGCTAATAAATGTTAAAGTAACAGAAGGGTTAGATTCTCACTTAAAGGCAAATTTAAAAAAAATCTCTCTTTCTGTCCAAACTGTTCTGAGAGCTTCCTGTTTTTAAGCTTGGTGAGATAGTAAGTGTTGCGATGACAATGATTTTCCATTTCTTTCTCTCTCTCTCTCTCTCTCTCTCTCTCTCTCTCTCTCTCTCTCATTCCCTCTCTCTCTTTGTATCTCTCTGTCTATCTCTCTGTCTGTCTGGTTCAGGTTTCAGTGGAAGGGAAGGGAGGATGTTAGGTTGTAGGTTTCTGTGAAAAGCGTCTGGAGGTCTGTTACTCAGCAGTAAATGGTGTCGGCGATAGATTGTTATTCTTATCTGTAGATCAAGTGAATGCGTCAGCGTTGAAACTCTTACTGACAGCCTTAATTTTATTATTATTTGTATTGTTTATGTATTTATATTTCCTTTACTTCACTCTGTATTCTTTAATTTCCTGACAAAAAGAATGCAGATAGAGCTCTGGTTGGCTCAGCAGATTAAAGTGATGTTAATGTGATTTGAGGATTGCTGGTTTTAATCCCAGATCATGCTGCTCCTCCATCAGCAGCTAGAGTCTGAGAGTGCACAATTGACATTGCTGTATCTCCCTGGGTGGGGGTACTTTAAGTGGGTACATTAGGTTGTCAGGTAGACTCTGGTGAGGTCGGTTTACCTGCAGGCATGGAAGCTATTTGCTTCTTGTGCTGTGTTTGGGGTTACATGATTGTCTCATTTTATGATGTGATGCTTCCACTGCTTCCAAAGCAGCAAAAGGTGAAGCTTAAGTGATCCAACAAGCAGAAAAGTGATGCATGGAATTGTGAAATCGATCCATAGTTCAAATGAAGTTCTTGTGTGTGAAAACAAACCAGAGGAATAAGCCCCTCCCTATAACAGGCCAGGGATCAGTCCAGGGTGTAGTGTTGTTTTTGAACCCATCATGATATGAATGGGTTAAAGCATAAAAGGTGGATGGATGTGGAATATTGAGCACAAACTAATTCTCCTCCTGTCCTCTAGGGGTCAGTGTGGTCCTAAATGCAGCAGTCATACACAATGCTTCTGCAGTTTACAGTAAGTAATGTCTACAGCCATTCACACACTATAAATATGGCTTGACTTCAGATAAGTAACCATGATGTTATATAAGCAATGCACCGTCAGTTAATTGTAAATATCGGGACTTTTTAAAGCTTTTTTTAGGCCTTCCTATTATCAGACAGACTCCTGACCATGGAGGGTAGTTGTGTTGTTAAAGGGATTTGAACTTATGATATCCCGAATCTCTTAATAAGCAGCAGTTTGACTGTGAGTCAATGAATGTAAAGGTCAATTTACTCAAAACTGTGTTTTTATATAGTGTAATTTCACAGCTCTAGACCGGCCCTACGGTCTAACTGCTGATTAGAAAGAGTGAAGAGTTCGTAAGCTCAAACCCCAGCAAGACCTCAGCAGCCAATAGCCATAACCTTCCTAGTCTAGGGACGTCATGTGATAATACTTTAAAATACTTTATTCTACTTTACAAAAAAAAAAAAAAATCCCGGATAAGCGCTTACTTGTGAGTTTATATTTCTAATATTAAAACTCTGTTGCTCTGTAGATGGTTGTAAATAGTATAGTTTATTCATTATATCAGTGGTATAGTTTTGTTAAAAGTAAAAGCTGTTAAAAACAGATCATTTTTCTACATGTTGCATATTTCACTTATATATATTTTTTGTAAAATCATATAAAAAATAAACCGTTTAGCAAAAGTGAGGAGTTTGTAAGTTCAAACCCCAGCAAGAGCTCAGCACCCCACAGCCAAAACCTTTCTAGTCTAGGGATGTTATGTGATAGGGGGCGCTCTTATCTGCAAAAGAGATTTAAAAAAAATTAGTTTTAGCTCATTTTGTAATGTTTTATGGATAAACTCAAAATATAATTAATTAATAATTTGTCTGTTTGAACATACTAAGATGCAAAAGTTTAAAAAATAATTGACTTAATTGAGGTAACTCAAAAAACACCTTGCAATTAGATTTTTACCAGATTTGTTTTAGTTTTAATTTATATATAAATATAAAGTTTTTCCAGCCAACAATTTTTGGTTAGTAGAACGTCTTCTGAACGTTACAATTAGCGATCTTCGAATGTTCAATCTATAAGGTTTTGTGAAAATTCTTAGAACTTTTTTTTTTTTTTTTAGCAATTTAAATGTCTGCACAGCAAAACACAAAGTTTTATTAAGAAACGTTTCAATAACGTTGCAAGCGATGCTAATTTTTTAATGTTTTGAGAATTAACTCAAAACATACTAAATTAATTTGTGTGGTTGAACAAACTGAGATGCAAAGGTTTAAAAAATAGTTGACTTAATTCAGTTAACTCAAAAAACACCATGCAATCAGATTTTTACGGTACACAAGTCAGAAGGAAATTCTCCAAATTATAAACCAGCATGCACTAAGCCCCTCCCACAAATGAGCGTAGAATTGGGCTAAAAATGACTGAAATTATGTTTTACAGGCTTATCTGACAGCACAGATTCTAGAATTGACTTTTTCCATTACTTTACACTGTAAATTTGTGTAACAATAGTTAATTGTGTAAAAGAACAGAAAACATTGCTTTTTTTGGTAACGTGATTATATTCATTTTGTTTTTAGGCACATTCACCACTCCTGGCACAGCCAAAGGAGATGGCTGTGTGTTTCCTTTTATCTATCGTGGGAATTCTTTCAGTTCGTGCATTAGTTTCAGATATTTAGGCTTTAAATCGGACACCATGTGGTGCAGCATGACCGGAAACTACGATATTGACAAAAAGTGGAAGAAATGTCGTGAGTACGGTATGTGAAACTCAATCATTTAAAAAATATCTCACTATACAGTTAATTATTAATGTACATATGGATCTGCAAATGAGTTATATGACTTTTGTTCTGTTCTCAGACGTTTGCCTGACGTATAAAACCCTGTCTGATCCCTGGAGGAACGCTGGCTTTAAGTCGACCTCTTTCCCCGGCTGGCCGAAGAACGACCATCATATCCGGGACGGGTGGTACCGCTTCACTGGGATCGGAGGAGACGTCCTAAGCGACTTCTGTGTCCCCAATTCTAGCGGCTCCAACATGAGCTTATCTCTGGGGTCGTGCCGGGGTACACCTACATCCTCTATAGACGGTTATCTGGACACGTGTAATTTGGGCATCAGTTACAGTTCTGAATGTGTTTATGCTGAGCAGTACATTCAGCGTATAAACTGTAGAGGATTCTACCTTTACTATCTCACTCCCTCGAACGGATCTTTCTCCACACGTGAGTATCAACACAACACTGTCCACTTACAGCTCTGGAAAAAAAAAAGAGAAATCACTTAAAAACGATGAGTTTCTTTGATTTTACCAAATTAAAAACCTCTGGAATATAATCAAGAGGAAGATGGATGATCACAAGCCATCGAACCAGGAGTAAAGGCATAAGTTATCCAAAAGCAGTGTGTAAGACTGGTGGAGGAGAACATGATGCCAAGATGCATGAAAAAAACTGATAAAAAAAAACAGGGTTATTCCACCAAATATTGATTTTTTAACTTTTAAAACTTGAATGAATATGAATATAAACTTGTTTTCTTTGCATTATTTGAGGTCTGAAAGCTCAAGTTTCTAATTTTCTGTAAATAAATGCTCTAAATGTCAATATTTTTATTTGGAATTTGGGAGAAATGTCTAAAGTTTATAGAATAAAACAACAATGTTCATTTTACTCAAATATATACCTATAAATAGCAAAATCGTAGAAACTGATTCAGAAACTGAAATGGTCTCCTATTTTCTTCCAGAGCTGTATTCTACAATAAATGTATAGTACATACAATGTATCCAAGCAAATTTCCATAATGTTAGTATTCGTCTAGTAACGATGCAAACCATTAATTCTGTAACGTTATGGGCTAATTTTCCTGGAACCTTTACAAAATGTTGCTAAACGTCCTCAAAATGTCCTCTATTAGCTGTATTGTTTGTCACAACTTGCTTACTGTGCATGTAAGCTGATTATATCTATGTAATTTTTGACAGTGTGAATATTTGTATGTATATTTATACCACTGATGCCACTAAGGTGCTGAAAATAATGAGTAATATTGTTTATTGCAATTATTTTTGGAAAAATATATGAGCCTGACAAAAATAGATATCTAAACAGGCCTCTCTAAAACCCTTTACACATATACTTGCGTATATAGTGTAGTTCTCAATGAATAAATCAATTAACCTTTATGTTAATTGGGAGTATTTACAATGCAGATAAGCATTTACAGTATAAAAGGTATTGAAAATATTAAATAAGAAATTAAAAAAAGGAAAAATAATAATAATAATAATAAATAAAGGAAATACACACTTTAAATAAATACATTTAATATACATGAATTATATATATATATATATATATATATATATATATATATATATATAAAATCTAAATATAATGATCATAAAAAATGACACATAAAAAGTAAAGAATTCATACAATTTTCAATAAAGATAAAAAGTAAGAAAAAAAATAATTGTAAAAAATAGTACTAGTAAAATAATAATAGTTAAAAAAAATATTAATAGTAAATAACAATACATTTTAGACTAGTTCTGATATGTATTGTTCTTTATTGAGATCAGAGTAGCGATATAAGCTGAATAAGTTATTTTAAATGTTTTGTTTAAATGTCTGAATGTCTGCAGGTCATTCGTCCTGCAGCGCGTCTTCCTGCGGCCCCAATGCTCACTGTAACTCTACTGATGGCAGCTGTGCGTGCGACGCTGGATTCTCCATACCTGACGACTACCTGCCCACCGGAAACTCCTACGGATGCTCACGTGATGACCTTAAACAGTGTAACTTATTATTAAATATTTAAACTCTTTTGTGACTCTTTTGGTCATATTGATTATTGATTATTGTAATGCTTGTGTTAGAGCAGTGGTTCTCAAACTGTGGTACGGGTGCCACTGGTGGTACTCGATGCACCCCAAGGTGGTACACTAGATAACCTCAAAAAAAATTCTGCTTGCATTAAAATATTAAGAATCTATCATGTTTCCAGCTGTAATTTGGTACCACTTTAAAATAAGACTACCTTTATAAAGGGTTTATAAATGGTTTACAATTAGTTTATTAATGGTTACTAATTAGGTTGTAAATGCCTTAAAAATAATTAATAATCAGTTATAACACATACATAGAAAGGGCAACAATGACCTGTTGTTTGCCAAATAGTGAACCTACAGCCATCTATATTGTTGCCCTTTCTATGTATGTGTTATAACTGATTATTAATGCTTTTTAAAGCATTTACAACCTAATTAGTAACCATTAATGAACTAACTGTAAACCATTTATAAACCCTTTTGTAAAGGTAGTCTTATTTTAAAGTGATACCTGTAATTTTCATAACATGATATTACTATTATTATTAACATCAGTTTCATTGACCCTAGGGTATAACCCTGTGGAACACCACAAAATACGCTATGTCAACTGTTCACCAACAGTTCACTACAGTTTCTGCATTACAATTAATAGCTAAATAAGGTAGTAGGAAAACTGTATTAGCCAGAAACAATAATTAATCAATCAATCAATCAATTTACCACACTAACTTACAGAAAAAACAGCCAAGCTCCACATAACAGGTAAAGAACAATTATAAATTACTGTGTATAAATAAGCATGTGCGTGGTAACTTGAAAGTTTTCATTTGGTCATTGGTGGTACATGGTCTAAAAAGTTTGAGAACCAATGTGTTAAAGAGTTGTAGAGGTTCCTAAAGGAATCCTGTTATAGTCTATCCTAAGAACCTCCAATATTCTCACATAAATCAACAGTAGTTCAATAGTAGTAAAATATTTCTGAATATATAACTGAAACACAGTCAATTTCTTTAATGCTGTTTTTTTTGTTATTAAACTCTCTCTTCACAGCTCCTGATATCATGATTCCTGAAGCTTGCAAGGTCTGTAATAACAAAAGATTTGACCCTAATATTTCTAAATTTCTGATATTTCTTAATAACCATAGCTAACTGTGTATATATTCTAAATATATAATATACATGACTTTTTGTTTTCAGTTTAATGCCACACTGGACTGTACAAACAAACTCCTGAGCCAGATCGACAACATCACAACTGAAGTGTTTTCACCGACTGTGAGTAGAAGTTTGGTATTGGGTAGTGATGGTGGTTTAGAACTATATTTGTACTCATATTACATTACCATGCAAGAGCGAAACTCATATCTCCAGAAATAGCAACTTTTTTTTCATATAGCAAAAAATATTAGGTCATTTTGGAACATTTCTATTGGTCCAAATTTGACAGAAAAATAAATGAGACGCAAGAACACTTTAGGAATATGCTACCATGAATTAGCATGTCCCATGACTTTTGCTATGTCCCATGACTTTTGCCATGTCCCATGACTTTTGCCATGTGCGTGGGCGGGGCCTCCTTCATTGAATGCAGATGTGATTACTGGATTTCTGCCAGAGTCACTATCTATTCACATGAACAGTTTTAGCCAGACACCACCAGTCACCATCATTACCATCCTCTTCAATAGCCCAGCTAACCTTTTATTGTTAGTAGAACGTTTTCTTAACGTTAAAATAAAAATTCTTAGAATGTTCAATCTGTCATTTTTTCTGGATATGTGTTTTATTTAACTTTTTCAAAATTATTTGGCAACGCTGCTGCAACATCAAAGTTTCTGCTTTTACTTTTAGATGTTACTTTTAGAAAAGTTTCTAACTGCAAATGTTGAATATGAAAAACGTTCTAACAATGTTGTGCTCTGGAAATAAATAAGAGAGCACTTAAAATGATGAGTTTCTTTCATTTTACCAAATTGAAAACCTCTGGAATATAATCAAGAGGAAGATGGATGATCACAAGCCATCAAACCACACTGAACTTGGTTAGGTTGGAGTGGCATAAAGTTATCCAAAAGCAGTGTGTAAGACTGGAGGAGGAGAACATGATGCCAAGATGCATGAAAAAAACTGTGATTAGAAAACAGGGTTATTCCACCAAATATTGATTTCTAAAGTCTTAAGACTGAATATGAACTGTTTTCTTTCTTTGCATTATTTGAGGTCTGAAAGCTCTGCAATTTTGTAAATGTTGTCTGTAGTTTATAGAATAAAACAACAATGTACATTTTACTCAAACATAAACCTATAAATAGCAAAATCAGAGAAACTGATTCAGAAACTGAAGTGATCTCTATAGTTTTTCCAGAGCTGTATGTTATACTAGAATTTTTAGTCAATAGAACATCAGTGTTCTAACAGTTCTAATTGATCCGTTTCACCTTGTCTCTGATTATTGATTATTGAACAGGAAGTGAAGGACGTTTTAGAGTTCCTGACCGCTCAACAGAACAGTCCTCCTGTTGAAGAAACCAGTCTAGAACAACGTGTTTCTTCTTTTAATGAGATTCTGGGAGCCAGTGAGAAGGTGGTGTCTACTCTGGTGAAGAAAACAGAGGCTAACTACTCTGTTAGCATCTCCCTCCAAACTACAGGTAAAGAAACTGACCACAAAACACTGCAGCTGGATGGGTGGGACTATTGGCCTAGCTTAAATTGGGAGAAAAGAGGAAAAAAAGGTGTATAAAAGCTCTTATCACACAATTTTTAAACTGTATTGATATCTTAAAAGCTGTGGTATAAGGCACAATATGTAGCTTTTAAGTGAACCCATGTGAAATAATTTATTTAACTTATACCTACGTTTTGTTTCCTTATTAGAGGTTCGAGTTTTTGTAGTTGGACCAAACTGTTCCTTAGAGAAGATCCCTCAGCTCCAAACGGAGGACGCTCAATTAGAGATTGATCTGATTGGAATTTCGAAAAATGATATGAATGCAGGCAAGATCACTTTAAGTTTTATTGTTACATTTCTAAACTTTTTAACGTGTTTAATGAATGTCTTGTTCTTTGATAATACCAACAAACACATGCACTTTACAGTTTTAAAAGGAGACTGAAGGGAGTAAACCCCAAAACTAAAAAAGTGCATCACAAAAGATGAATGCATATGTGTAGTAATGTCAGGTGCTCACAAGCTTTGTTTTATTCACTCCATTCTCTATTTCAGTTTAATCTGTTCTAGTACTTTTGCTCATAAAAAAAGGTGGTTTTTGACAAAATGTGTTGATCTTTTGTCTTATATTCATTTTTTATGTCAAACCCAAATGTTTCCAGTCTACTTTTGGAGGGCAATGTAAATGTATATTTTCATACATAATGAAAAATACTCATTATTGTGTGATTGTACTTATTCTGCTCTTCAGGAAACGCTGCTGTGTCCTTCATAAGCTACACCAACATGTCCGACTCCAGCCTCTTCGGTTTGACCACTGACCCAATGACGGTCATGATGTCCACTGTGGTTTCAGCCACGCTGTCCAGAACCAGCAACACCAGCCTCACCAAACCAGTCAACTTCACACTGAGACACACAGCTGTGAGTCCTCAACATCTTTTATATGTTAATTACCAGAATTTTGACAATCAGCCATAACATGAAAACCATCTATTTCTATCATAATCTATCATAAGCCATTCTTAGCATTTAGCTATTGTTAGCTTTAAGATGTGTAAGTTGTAAGATGGATTTTGATAATCAGTGAAGAATTGGTGCCGTGACCCGGACGCCAGTTCCCTGATTGTCCTACTTTTTTGAGCACTTTTGGTGGGTACTAACCACTGCATAATGGGAAACACTCCACAAGACCTACCAGATGTTGTGCAGATGTTCACATTATTTAACTCATCGTTTTTTGTTCTACTTCTTGTCACTTCATGTGTAAAATGTCCCTGTTTTTAACTATCTAAACCAGGATTTGAGTCCCAATGAGTCCCAGTCGCTGTCCTGTGTTTACTGGAAGGTTAAAGAATGGGTTGTCGATGGCTGTACTCTTACTAAGACCAACAGCAGCCACACTGTCTGCTCCTGTACTCACCTGTCCACCTTCGCTCTTATCATGCAGACCCACCCCCAGAAGGTAAGCAGGGGGGATTTCAAAAATTGGAATACCATTGAAAAGTTACTTATTTCAGTAATTCATTTTAAAATGTGAAACTCATATATTATATAGATGTATTAAACACAGAGTGATCTATTTTAAGTGTTTATTTGTTTTATTGTTGATGATTATGGCTTACAGTCAATGAAAACCCAAAAATCAGTGTCTCAGAAAATATTGAATATAGAATATTATATAAAGACCAGTTGGTACTTTTGTCAGTGTGGGTAGTGTGTCAAGTCCTGCTGGAAAATGAAATCCTGCATCTCTATAAAAGTTGTCAGCAGCAGAGGGAAGCATGAAGTGCTGTAAGATTTTGAGGGAAAACAAAACTGCACTGACTTTAGACTTGATAATAAAACACAGTGGATCAACACCAGCAGATGACATGTCTCTCCAAACCATCACTGATTGGTGGAAACTTCACACTAGACCTCGAGCAGTTTGGACTGTGTGTCTCTCCACTCTTCCTCCAGACTGCTTCCTTGATTTACAAATGAAATGTAAAATTTACTGATGATCAGTGATGGTTTGGAGAGACATGTCATCTGCTGGTGTTGATCCACTGTGTTTTATTATCAAGTCTAAAGTCAGTGCAGTTTTGTTTTCCCACAAAATCTTACAGCACTTCGTGCTTCCCTCTGTTGATAACAACTTTTATGGAGATGTGAATTTAATTTTCCAGCAGGACTTTGCACACTGCCCACACTGCCAAAAGTACCAATTGGTCTTATGTAATATTCTTATTTTCTGAGACACTGATTTTTGGGTTTTCATTGGCTGTAAGCTTCATAAACATCAACAACAAAATAAATAAAAGCTTAAAATTGATCACTCTGTGTTTAATACATTTATATAATATATGAGTTTCACATTTTAAACTGAATTACTAAAATAAGTAACTTTTCAATGATATTCAATTTTTTAAGATGCACCTCTTTTCTATGATTTTATTTCATTTTCCCGTCTTATATAACCCCTGAATCAATACTGAAATGTTGTTTAATATGATCTTTTATTGAATATTGATTTCAGACTAAAGCTGTACTGGAGCTGATCAATACGGTGGCAGTATCAGTGGGGATGGTTTGCCTTGTTTTGTCTCTGTTGACCTTCTTTCTCTGTCGGCGAAACTCGAGAGTGACCAAAACGACTCGGGTCAACCTGTGTATAAGTCTGCTGCTGGCCCACCTCCTCTTCCTGCTCACCCAATCATTACTGCACTACATTAAACCTCACCAGGTGAGTGACTTTACATACACACAACCTCACCAGGTGTTTCATTACCTGCAGTACCTGCAATTCCAGTAAAACCATAATAAACTGTGATAAAAATTTCATTATAAATTTACATTCTGTATTGAATGTCCTTCCTCTTCCCCTGAAGGTGGTGTGTGCGGTTCTGGCAGGTGTTCTGCAGTTCCTCTTCCTCTCAGCGTTTGTTTGGATGTCCATTGAGGCTGTTCTGCTCTTCATCTCGGTGAAGAACCTCTCACGCCTCAATCAGAAGAGCATGCTCGGCTGGAAGCGACTGACTGCTGTTGGGTACGGGATTCCTCTGGTGGTGGTGGGCGTGTCTGCTGGAGTGATGCCGGGTGGATACGGCAGTGAAAAGTGAGTGTAGAGAAGCTCCAGTATCTGGTTTGGTTTCTCTTAACTCAGCTGAGAACATCTACAGGTTCTTACCTGTGTCTTTATCTCTGTAGGTGCTGGCTGAGGAATGACAGGAACCTGGTCTGGAGTTTTCTGGGTCCAGTTTGTTTCATGCTGGTGGTAAGAGCTGCCCACTGATAGAACCTGGTGGACATCATTATTAAGTACATATTTTCCAAGCCATTACATGACAGGCCACAAAAAAAAAACCTGTTTTGGAAAATGAAGTGTAATGGGATGGAGTTAGTGCTACAGACTAGTAGCTCTCCAGCCCATTGGGTTGTTGAACCCAATTGCAGAACAGTTAAATTCAAAGCAGGTAAACCCAAGAAAAAAGGAAAAAACAAATAAATGAATAAACACACTGCTCATCAGGGTCGTGGTCCAATACACTACTGCTGCCCTGGCTAGTGAAATGGGACACAGCTGGGAAAAAAACGCCCTTATAAGGAGATAATATTAATTATTTTCATTATCTTTTATTATATTTCAAAGTATCTCATGGGCCAGATGTTCCTGATCCCTGTTTAAGAGTATAGCGTTGCTTAGTACATAAATTAGAACACTTTGCTCGCTTGGAAAAATGAGGTGGGTTGAAGATCATCCAACATCTAAACGTGGGAATATTTGCTTTTGTTGCTGAATGCAATCAGATCCTCACAGCAATGCACCAAAATCTAGAGTGTGCAATCAAACTCTTGAGATGCTGTTTCAATCACCTATATCACAGAATATAAGCAACATGTGATAAAATCTCAATTGCAACCAACTGTGATATTACAATTTACTCTTTAGTAACTACATAGCAACACCACAGCAACCACCTGTGATGCAACACTGTAGCAATCTAAGATCAATGACAATTTGATAAAATGTATTTGTCACATACTAAGTAAATCAATGTACAGTGAAAGGCCTTAACAGAACATTATCTTTGGATCTACTCAATCAAGCAACACCATAGCAACCACCTAGCAACACTGTCAGA
This sequence comes from Astyanax mexicanus, assembly GCF_023375975.1. Taxonomy (NCBI): domain Eukaryota; kingdom Metazoa; phylum Chordata; class Actinopteri; order Characiformes; family Acestrorhamphidae; genus Astyanax; species Astyanax mexicanus. The sequence goes on from NC_064428.1 coordinate 36,452,336, forward strand.
AATTAATCTGAGTGTGTTTCTTTTTGTTTTAGTCCAACGTGATCCTTTTCAGCCTAATCGCTAACAGTCTCAGGTCGTCTCTTACACGTCTCAACAGTCAGGTTTCCCAGATCAACCAAACCAGGTAGGACACACACACATATACACACACGCACACACTCGTATTACTAACCAGCTACTCTATATTGCCAAACATATTTATTTAACAGGTTGTTAAACACCTTATTTAACCTACAAAAGTTACTTAATTCAATGACTATTTAGACTGAGACACCGCTCCCTTGTCAGTAGCTCTAGCTCTGTGCAGCTCATTGGGCTCTACAGAAACACTGTATATGTCTATGGCTTCCTTCCCTTTACCTAGGCTTCCTTGTGATGTGCTCTGCTATGTGTGTGTGTAAACTATGTGTATTTATGTCCCTGGTTCAGAGTTGGCAAAGCAGTTATGAGTTGATTGCAGGCAAAAGGTGATCGCATGAAATAAACCTGCATTTCTCTAAACCTGAGATCAGAATATTTTTTTGTGTTTGATTAAGTATAATTAGATATCCATGTGGTTGAGGTTTGCAGCAAAACAAAACCCAACAAAATAAACTATTGTACAAATAAAAATTGACTTTTTTACAATTCCCTCTTTATTTAAATAACAGGGCCATTCAACAGGGGCACCTAATATGTTTTGCTAAATGTTTGCTTAAATGCGAAATTTAATTCAATGCTATTATTGAAAAGTGAAAGCGACTAGGAACGACAGAAACTGGTATCAGTGCTATGGTTAGGGCCAGGTTTAAGTATCTCTATTTCCATCTTCTCTCTGTAGAATTGTGGTGTTTAAGACCGTGGTCCAGTTCTTCATCCTCGGTTGCCCCTGGATTTTGGGTTTCTTCACCAGCAGCAGTAAAATACTGGAGGTTCTCTTCCTGTTCCTCAACTCCCAGCAGGGAACCTTCATCTTCCTCATCCACTGCATCCTCAACAAAGAGGTCAGTCACTAATAACGTACAGCTACAGAGTCTTTACCAGGTTCTGAGTCTTTACCAGGTTCTGTTCACACTTCCAGGCATTTGCTAGACTGTATCCATATATGTCTGCACATCTTTTTGCTGGTTTGATTATAATATGTTTGCTAGGTGGTTGCTGTGGTGTTCCAGGTGGGTGCAATAGTGTTACTAGGTAGTTGCTATTTTATTGCTACTTGGTTGATACAGTATGGTGTTCTGTGAGGTTGTGTTGGAGTTGTTTAGTGGTGCTATGGTGTTGCTAGGTGGTTGCTGATGTTGCTATAGTGTTTCCAGTTGGTTTCGATGATATGGTGTTGCTGTGGTGTCACAGTTAGTTGCTATGGTGTTGCTATAGTGTTGCCAGGTGGTTTTCATAGTTTCCCATGCAGCTGGTGTGGTGTTGCTAAGTGGTTATTAATGTGATCACCATGCCAATGTGAAGTGGTTGCTCAGGTATCACTGGGGGTTACTGTTGTGTTTGCCAGGAGGTCATTATTCTATTATTAGTGCTTGATATGGTGGTGCTGTGGTATCACAGTTTGTTGCTATGGTGAGACTAAAAAGGTTGCTGATGTTGCTATGGAGTTGCCAGGTAGTTTCCATAGCCTCCCATGTAGCTGCTGTGGTGTTGCTAAGTGGTTATTAATGTGATCACCATGCCATTGTTAAGTGGTTGCTCAGGTATCACGGGGGTTATTGTTGTGTATGCCAGAAGGTTATTATTCTATTACTAGTGCTTGATATGGTCGTGCTGTGGTGTTGCTAAGTGGTTGCTATGGTATCATAGTTTGTTGCTATGGCTTTGCTAAAGTGTTGCCAGTTAGTTTCCATAGCTTCCCATGCAGCTGCTGTGGTGTTGCTGAGAAGTTGTTAATGTGACTGGCATGGCATTATTAAGTGGTTGCCCTGGTATCACTGGGGGTTGCTGTTTTGTTTGCTCCGAGATTATTATTTTATTACTAGTGGTTTATATGGTGGTGCTGTGGTGTTGCTAGGTGGTTGCTGATGTTGCTATAGTGTATAGTGTAGTTTCCGTAGCTTCCCATGCAGCTGGTGTGGTGTTACTGAGTGGTTGCTGATGTCATTGCCATGGCATTGTTAAGTGGTTGCTCAGGTATCACTGGGGGTTGGTGTTTTGCTTGGTAAAAGGTTATAAATCTATTATTAGTGGTTGATATTGTGGTGATGTGGCGTTGATCAGTGGTTGCTGAGGTATCACAGTTTATTTCTGTGGTGATGCCATAGAATTGTCAGGTGGTTTCCATAGCTTTCCATGCAGCTGCTGTGGTTTTGCTAAGTGATTGTTATGTTGATTGCCATGGCATTGTAAAGTGGTTGCTAAGGTATCACAGGGGGTTACAATGGTGGTGCTGTGGTGTTGCTACACTACAAGTGGTTGCTGTGGTATCACAGCTTGTTGCTATGGTTTCTAAAAAGGTTGCTGGTGTTGCTATAGTGTTGCTAGGTGGTTTCCATAGCTTCCCATGCAGCTGCTGTGGTGTTGCACATTAATAAGTGGTTGTTAATGTCATTGCCATGGCATTGATAAGTGGTTGCAAAGGTTTATTACAGAGAGATGCTGCAGTGTTTGCTAGGAGGTCATTAATCTATTACAAGTAGTATATATAGTGTTGCTATATTTTTGCCAGGTGGTCACTGCAGTGTATTTACGTGGTTGCTACTGCATTCCAGGTGGTTGCTATGGTGTTGCAACCACCTGTAGAAACTAGGATGCAAAAAAAATGACCCTAACCTTGTTTGATGTCTGGTTCTAGGTGAGGCAGGAGTACCGGAAGCTGCTGTATGGTTTCCAGCCCATTCTCACCGCTACCACCATGACCGAGGTCCCGAACACTCGAGGAGGAAACGCCAATTAACATAAAAATTACACAAATATTCCAGAATCCAGAGTAAAGGAGTCGCCATTTACATTCTTCCTCAGGAAATTTATTCTGCTCCAGTTTTCAGCATGTCTTAAAACTATAGTTTTTGCTGTGTTTCCGCTTTTATTTTGTTTAGATGTTTGAAATTAATGTTAATTATTTGTTTAATTTGAATTATACTGCATTCTACACAACTCCATGACTGAGTATGATGAAGGATACTTTTATATAGGCAATATATTCATTATTTCTTCTGAAATCAAGGGTATTAAAAGTGTTTATACTGCTTTTATTGGAGTAACTGGCTCCCAAAAGTACTGAACACAGTGAACACAGTCCCACTGCTCTACAGCTCAATTCAAGGTGCCCTGAATTATTTGATTGTATTTGATTATATTCGTTTATGTGCTCCAGAGAGTCCTGTTCCTATTATATTGGCAGTACTTTCCTTTTATAGGAAGTAGATAAGCTGTGTTTGTGTGCAATGTAATAAACTTTTGAATTAATTCCCTTTATATATATGTCTCTGTAGGCAAAGAGCTTTCTTTTATATTGGCACTGATATAATATTATACTGTATAAATATGTGTTTGTGATGTTGCAGTATTATAATATACAGCTCTGGAAAAAATGAAAAGACCGCATAACTTTCTGAACCAGTTTTTTATAATTTTGCCATTTATAGGTTTATGTTTGAGTAAAATGAACATTGTTGTTTTATTTTATAAACTACAGACAACATTTCTCCCAAATTCCAAATAAAAAATATTGTTATTAAGAGTATTTATTTGCAGAAAATAAAAAAAGATGCAGAGCTTTCAACCTCAAATAATGCAAAGAAAACAAGTTCATATTCATAAGAAGTTCAGAAATTAATATTTGGTGGAATAACCCTGGTTGGTTTTTAATCACACTGTTTCATGCATCTTGGCATCATGTTCTCCTCCACCAGTCTTACACACTGCTTTTGGATAACTTTATGCCTTTACTTATTGGTTTGATGGCTTGTGATCATCCATCTTCCTCTTGATTATATTCCAGAGGTTTTCAATTTGTTCATTTTTAAGTTCTCTTATTTTGATATAACATATTTTTCATTATTCTTTCTTCTCTGTTTTATAATCCTTTTGTTTTGAAGGTTTATCTTGAAGTGTTTGGATCTGTTTTGTGTATAAATATTATTCAATTCTAATAAATTTGCAAGAATATATTTTACATTTATATATGTCTTTATGAGTATTGTTTTTTTATAAATACACTTTTATGAATGTTCTTTTTAGACATTATATGAATGTTTCCAATATTACACACCAGATAATGGTAGGAAAATCAAGAATTTCTAATTATCTAACTAATAAACTTTTAAGTTGCCTTTTAAAATAGCATTAAATTAACTATAGTGATGCAGCCATGATTCAGTTTGATCAGGATCATGTTATAGAAAGCATTACCCCCCACAGTAGACAGTGCAGTGCAGTGCAGTGGGTGGTAATGATGGTAACCGGGGGATTTGAAATGATTCTGGTTGATTTAGTAGCATGTTTATGGAAATAAGAGAGCTGATATGAATCCTCAGAGTATATTTGCATGTTTTGCATGTAGCTGCGTGTTACGGATGTTGTTTTGATGGAAACAAAGCAGTCTTTACACACCGGCCTCGTCGTTTTCCAGGATATACAAATCCAGCTGTTGACTTTTCAGCGTTCCTATCCAGCTCGTCACTCTGCTGCTGTTCCCTATAGAGGATAAACCAGCAGAACAACATGAGCGCCAACGACTACGGCCTTATCACCTGTGAGTAACTCTAATAACTCTAATAACTCTAATAACTCTAATTACTCTAATAACTCTAATAACTCTAATTACTCTAATAACTCTAATTACTCTAATAACTAAAAACTCTAATAATTCTAATTATTCTAATAACTCCAACTGCTCTAATAATTCTAATTACTCCAATAACTAAAAACTCTAATAACTTAAATAACTCTAATAACTCTAATTATTCAAATTAATCTAACAACTCTATTATTCTTATTACTCTAATAACTCTAATTACTCTAATAACTCCAATAACTGTAATTACTCTAATTAATCTAATAAGTCTATTATTCTCATTACTCTAAATATAATTATAATAATAATAATAATAATAATAATAATAACTCTAATATCTCCTATAACTAATAACTTGATTACTTCAACTACTCTATTACTGTAATATCTTTAATAACAAGTTACTCTAATTACGCAAATTAATCTATTTACTCTACTAACTAATTAACTAATTACTCTAATAATTAATAACCCTAATTACTCTAATAACGCTAATTACTCTAAAAATACTAATAACCAATAGGTCTAATTACTCTAATAAATCTAATAACTAATACGTCTAATTACTCTTATAAGTCTTATTACTCGTATAATTCTAATTATTCTAATAACTAATAAATCTAATTACTCTAATAACTTTTAATTACTCCTAATTACTCCTAACTCTAATATTTTTGTTGAGTGTTTTACTGCAGGTGAAGGGGTGGGGCTATATTCAGAATAATGCTGTATAGTAAAGACTGGTTCGCTGCTGTAGGGATTGTTTATTAAATGTTTTATTGGGTCCTTTAGTTGTAAAGTCATGTTTGTTTGGTGTAATGTTTTACTTCTGACGGTTTTAATAATATGCTTATCAATCCACGTGAGAAAAAAAATATATATAGGGGCAAACATATAAATATATGTTCAAAAATACACTGTTTGGTTATTTTCATTAATTGCACATATAGATACATAAACAAGAGCATTTATATGTTCTACATATTTTCAATGTACTGCAATAATTCAATATATATATTTTATACAACTAAGGGGAAAAAGTCAATGTATTACTAAGTTTATAGTTCTGTTACGTCTATATTAATGTAAAATAATAAAATAAAATAATATAAATGGTCTGGAAGTGTGTATAAAACAGGAAATGCATTAAAACTGAAAGTTCTCTCTCTACCAGGGGTCACTGTGCTCGTACTAACTGGAGGTGTCAGTCCTGCATTTTACTGTAAGTACAGTCTGAACCTATACACTCTCTAGTATACTGTTTATTTTAAAACACTTTTAGCACATTAATGCTCTCTGATCTTGTGTGCTGTAACTGTATAAGTACATAGATTACTAAATGCCTTTTTGCGCAATTTGCGCTGCGTAAAGTGTATTTTTTAACTAAAAATCACTCAAATAGGGCCCTAAAACCGTGATACAACCATTGCAGCCATTGCAGCACACCATAATGTAAAAAATAAATAAATAAAAGCATTATCCGAACATCTAAACTAACATAAAAAAATTAAGAAATATTTTAATCAAAACATTACCCAAACTCCCTTTTATCCTCTTTTGTTTGATTTGACCATAAAAGTCACTTAAACACATTAAAGCATTAAATAACGCTGAGGTCTGGACTCTCTGTCTAGACACATTTTATTCCATTGGACTTTTGTATGGATCAATCCAGCATCTCCTTTATTTATATTATTTCTTTTTAGCCTCTTTAAAGGGCAGTTTCTCTGATATATTGTATTTTAAGTCTAGTATTATATAAAATGTCCTTTTAATGGAAAACAATCTCCATTCAGAACACTGTGTAGTCCAGGACTGTCCCCAAAACAAGTTCTGCAATTGATTAATCAGATCCTCCACCAGAGGGCAGCTTCTGCTTACCCTGTACCCATAATAAAGTATTTATTTATTTATTTATTTATTTAGACTTGGAAGTAAATTGAGGGCAACCCTCATTTCTTTATGTAGCTGAGCATTTTACCTGCACATATCAGTACGCTTATGCTTCCATGTTGCATTTTTTTTTTTTATATTTTATTTTCTATATTTGCAATTAAAGTTAATAGTAATATCACTATTACTACTGGTTTAGATATTCCTGTAGTGGAATTTATTCCTGCACAATTACCTGCATAATATTTATGCTTTTTACCTCTTTTTAAAATTTATTTTTTAATTTTTTTATAATATATATCTTATATCTATTTACTTTTTATTTTTAATTTTTGTTTTTGTTCTTATTGTAATTGTGCTGCTGTAATGCCTGACTGTCCCCCTGGGATTAATAAAGTGATCTATCTATCTATCTATCTATCTATCTATCTATCTATCTATCTATCTATCTATCTATCTATCTATCTATCTAGATTTAATCAAATAAATAAAAAAATAAAACTTTGTTTATTAAGAAATTACGATTCAAAGAATATAAGATTAATACGACAAAAACTGTTAAAAATTAAGGTAAAACTAACTTTTACATAGTATAATAATAAAAAAATAATAATTAATTAATATTAATAAAAACTAAAATAAATAATAATAAAAATAAACGAAACATTGTCTTTTTGTTTGTTTTTTCTGTGTTTAGTTAAATGTGATATTGTTACACATTGGAACTGTTAGGCTGTGTGAAGGTGGTTAGATATTAAATGTTTATATGTTATATATACAGTTTTTAAGCTGATGCTAATGCTAATATACTGTAATATACTGTAAGATAATGCTCTGTTTTTACAGATAACATCACGACTAAAGGAGATCAGTGTGTTTTTCCCTTCTTTAATAACGGAGTTTCCTACACTGACTGTGTTAATGTTCAGAATTCCTCTAAACCCTGGTGCAGCACCACCGATAACTATACCAGAGACGGACAGCGGGGGGACTGCCTCGATTACGGTACCGTTACTTTATCAGAAACCACAAATAAGGATCAAATTTTATTGAAAAGCAGGATTTCAAGTATCATTTTTCTGTTCATACTGAATTAGGCCTTTCCCTACATTTGTTTTTATTAAATAACATTTAAATGACAGTAATATATATATATATATATATATATATATATATATATATATATATATATATATATATATATAAATTTATCATATTATCTAACAGAAAACATTGTGTAATAGTGAAATTTATACTTTATATTTATACAGCAATTTTAACTACTTGTAAAATAAAATAGCAAAAACATTAAATCTACATTTCCTGTACCTTTACAAACAATTGCTCAGTACTACAGTAAAATGTATTCAATTTGTGACCTTTGTACTTCAATGTTTATAGTATAAAACAGTTAAATAATGTAATTGTAGCCTATATTGACATCATGTATTTGGAAAACACATCTAACTGATAATTTTAATCTAAAAGGATGTCTGTTTTTGAAAGGAAAAACAATTAAAGACCATATAGGGGTATCAGAAAATGTATAAATATGATAATTTATGTTAAATTGCCATTTTTATGAAGATTTTTAGCCATTTCTTTTAGAGTGTAGAAATTATTTATTAGTTATTTTAGATCATTAAAAAAAATTAAAAACCAAATTTTTTTTGGTCTAATTTAAGTTCTGTGAGATGCATAAATGACTAACCTGACATTTTTAAACTGATATTATTTAATTAGAAAAAGTTTAAATTAGTTTAAAAAAGAAGTAATTGTCACTGTTGTTCTGTCTTCTTATGTGTTGTAAGTGCTTATTAATATTTATTAATGTAATGTTAGTACTTACAACTTAATTTATAACCTTTAATTAACTCCTTTATAAACTATTTATAAACCCTTTGTAAAAGAGCATGGTTTTAAATTGATACCAGAAACTTAAGAATGTTATTTGATGTAATTAGTTTGCTATGGTTTACGGTGCAATTCAATGTTTCTTGTTGAGCTGAGTTAAAAATCACATTAAGGAGAACACTTTTAAGTTTTTAAACCCGCTCTGATTCAGTCCTCTTGTTCTCAGATGTTTGCCAGTCCAATAAGACTCTACGAGACCCCTGGAGGAACGCTGAGTTTAACCGCAGTGCTTTCCCCGGGGGGCCGCTGGATGACGGTGGGCTGCAGGAGGGCTGGTACCGGTTTGCTGGTATAGGTGGAGACAGTTTGGTCTACAGATGCTTGAGTCTGGTTGTGGGTGAAATCTCCTATAATTGTTCTGGAAGCTCCTTCAGTTCTGCAGATTCAGCCTTCTACACCTGTGATGTTGTGATGGACACCCCTAAGACCCTGGACTGTGGTGGAGGACTGGTCATGTACTACCTCGTCCCAACCAACGGAACCTATCTCACACGTCAGTACACCTGAGCACAAACCTTTTATAATATTTGCAGTATTTTAAAGGTCTTCTTTCGCTAAAATCCACTTTTTCTTTGTTCTTTGTAAAATACATCAGGCCTCTCTAAGTTCTCTGAGCTTAACCTCTATTATCTGCAGTAGCTAGTAAAATAAAATATTCAGAAAAGTCGAGTTGATCAGCAAAAGCAAAGTGTCAGCAGGCTAAAGAGCGTACAGGTCTGTTTACAGGAGCTAGTTAGCGTTAGCTATCTTGTGTAAGTAACTGTAAGTTTAAATCGGATCTCCAGTGGAAAGATTCTGCGTTTTACCCAAACCTTAAATCTTTACTGATAATGTAATGATGGCGGCGCGCAGTAGTGCAGCGGCTACTCATGCTCCTAGCGAACACCCTTTTTTTAGCTGTTTTTCCGTCGGTTCTGAACCCAACTTCATGCACCCCACGCGTGTGAGTTATAGCAGGACCGAACTTTTGAGGATTATGGACAGTTTGGTCAGTAAAACAGCAACTTTGGACAATAATATACGAGCTACGCTGGGCGAGCTACAGCTCCTCCGCGCTCCGGCGTGGGGGAGCGGATCGCTGCAGACAAAGGGCAGGAGGAGGCGGTGCCAGCGGCGTCAGAAGCGAGGTAAACGCAGTGGTGTGCTAGCCAGGCTAAAGGCTAATGCTAACCGGCCCCCGATTCCGTCGCTTTTCCTGTCTAATGTCCGCGCTTTGGATAACAAACTGGACCTGCTGCGACTGAGGATGAATGTTTCTGAGGAGATGAGGAACTGCGCTGTGATTTGTCTCACGGAAACCTGGCTGAACCAGACCATGCCGGACTCAGCCTTCCAGCTCGCCGGCCGGCAGCTCTTCCGAGCGGACCGCAGCCTTTTATCTGGAAAATCCCGGGGGGGGCGGTTTGTGCGTCTACTGCGTGCACAAACTGCGTGTTGGTAAACAGCCACTGCTCCGAGGCGACAGAACAGCTGACTGTGAAGTGTCGCCCTCACTATGTGCCTCGTGAGTTTTCGGCGGTGTTCGTGATTGCTGTTTACATAGCACCGGATGCTAATGCTAACAACGCGCTGAAGGAGCTCCATGACAACATCAGCTCGCTTCAGAACAAGCATCCGGATGCGTTCTACGTGGTAGCGGGGGATTTTAACCACGTAGAACTGAAGAACACGCTGCCGAGGTTTTACCAACACGTGAACATCCCAATGCGAGGTAATAATACGTTAGACCGCCTTTACTCCTCCGTGAAAGACGCTTACAGGGCATTCCCGCGCCCCCACCTCGGGCTTTCAGACCACATCTCCATCATGCTGGTCCCCGCATACCACCCCCCGCTGCGACGCTCCAAACCCACACAGAAGACCATCACTGTGTGGCCCAGTGACGGCGACGCTGTGCTGCAGGACTGCTTCGGCTGCACAGACTGGCAGGTCTTCAGGGATGCTGCTGAGTGTGAGGGGGAGCTGGATCTGGAGGAATACACATCTGCTGTTCTTGGGTACATCAGCAAGTGCACTGAGGATGTCACTACCACCAAGACTGTGACTTGCTACCCCAACCAGAAGCCCTGGCTGAACGCAGAGGTGCGTTCTCTGTTGAAAGCCAGGGATGCTGCCTTCAGGTCTGGAGACCCAGACGAACTCAGAAGGGCTAGAAGAGAGCTGACTGTTGGAGTTAAGAGGGCAAAAGCTGCATATGCTCAGAAAATCCAGGGACACTTTTCCTCCCAGGATCCACAGAGCATGTGGAGGGGCATCAAGTGCATCACGGACTACAAATCCAACGCTGCACAAAGCTCCAAAGACCCATCCCTGCCTGAGGCTCTCAACAAGTTCTACGCCCGCTTTGAGAATCCTGACACCCCCCCCCAGCACCAGACTCCCACACTCACCAGGAGAGGAGCCCCTCAGCGTGACACCAGCAGAAGTAAGGAGAACGCTGAGAAGGATCAACCCCCGAAAAGCTGCTGGCCCGGACAACATCCCCGGACGGGTGCTAAGAGACTGCGCAGACCAGCTCTCGGACGTCCTGGCCGACATTTTCAACGCGTCCCTCATCCAGGCAGCTGTCCCCACTTGCCTGAAGACCGCCACCATCATCCCAGTCCCCAAGAGCTCCGCAGTGACAGGTCTGAATGACTACCGGCCAGTGGCCCTCACTCCGATAGTCACAAAGTGCTTTGAAAGACTGGTTCAGACCCACATCAAAGCCACCATCAACGTCACTGTGGATCCACACAAGTACACATACAGGAAGAACCGATCCACAGAGGATGCCATTTCCTCCGTGGTCCACACTGCCCTCACCCACCTGGAGCAGAAGGATTCCTACGTTCGGATGCTCTTTCCGATGATGATGATTCCTCAGACACTGATAACCAAACTCTCCTCACTTGGACTGAGCTCTTCGCTGTGCAACTGGGTCCTAGACTTCCTGACCAACAGGCCGCAGTCTGTGAGAATTCACAACATCTCCTCCCCCACTATAATCCTCAGCACTGGCTCCCCTCAGGGCTGTGTGCTGAGCCCCCTCCTGTTCACACTGCTCACATATGACTGCTCACCTCTCCATCCAGGCTGTCATATTGTGAAGTTTGCAGACGACACAGCAGTGGTTGGATGCATCACAAACAGAGATGAGTCCAGCTACAGGCAGGAGGTGGAACACCTGGAGGGTTGGTGCAGAGAGAACAACCTCTGCATCAACGTAAAGAAGACGAAGGAGATGATTGTGGACTTCAGAAGAGGCCAGCATGCCCACCTCCCCCTGCACATTGGAGGATCTGCGGTGGAAGTGGTCGACAGCTACAGGTACTTAGGGGTGCACCTGAGCAGCAACCTCACCTGGAGCAACAAGACCTCCACTCTGGTCAGGAAGGCACATCAGCGGCTCTACTTCCTCAGGAGGCTGAGATGAGCTGGACTCGGGAGCGCAGTCCTCACCTCCTTCTACAGATGTGTGGTGGAGAGCGTCGTGTGCTCCAGCATCAACGTGTGGCATGGAAGCTGCTCTGCTGCAGACAGGAAAGCTCTGCAGAGGGTGGTGAAGGCTGCACAGAGGATTGTTGGAGTCAGCTTCCCCAGCACCATGGACATCTACACCTCCAGATGCAGGAAGAGGGCCACCTGCATCAGGAAGGATCCCACCCACCCAGCACATGCACTTTTTGTCCCGCTTCCCTCAGGACGGAGGCTGCGGAGCATCAAGTGCAAAACAACCAGACTGAGAAACAGCTTCATTCCGGAAGCTGTAAGACTCTTAAACTCCACTTAACAACACACTGCACTGACACACAAGGACAATTACTGCACAAACACGGTCACTTTACCTGCACTGAGACACTTTATTTTCTACTGCTCTAATTCATTTCATGCTGCTATAGCACATTTGCACTCTGGACTTGTTGTTGCAACCTGTCTACTCTTTCTATTTATTTCATTTGGGGTATTTATCTTTAACTATTTTGTATATTCTATTTTTATTGTATTCCTTTATTGTACTTTTATCTATATATCTATTTAATAACAACTCCTGGGTGTAAACTGGATCGTGAGATCACAATTTCGTTCCACCTCATGTACCACATAAGATGCGAATGACAATAAAATCTCCTTGAATCCTTGAATCCTTGAATAGCCAATCAGAGGCGATATATTTGCATGCATGCATATTCATGAGCATTAGTGCAAATCCTGTCTTTCTTCAGAGACCTCTAATCCAGTGATCTAAAGCAGGGCTAATTCATTCATATTAGAGACCACTAGACATTTTAGAATTAATTTAAAAACAATGGAATGAGACCTTTAAATTTTCTTCTTTTCTTTTCTTTTAAGTTTCTTTTAACTTTTCTTCTTATTTAATGTTTTCTTCTTTTCATTTTTTTCCCCACATTATAAATGAATAGTGAAGTGATCTATCAGACTATGAAGGAACACATAAGGAATCATGTAATAACTTAAAAACAGTGTTAAACAAACCAAATCAATCAAATCAATACTCTGTGAAGAATCATTAAGGTGCTCTTATCTGAGGAGCTGTTATTAACTTGTGGTTTCTGAGGCTGGTAACTCTGATGAACTTATCCTGTACAACAGAGGAAACTCTCGCTCTTCCTTTCCTGATGAGTGCCAGTTTTATCATTATGACGTTTTTGACGGTCTTTGTTCATCTTTTAAGATTGACTGACCTTCATTTTTCCTTTACTTAGTTGAGTAGTTCTTCTCTTAATATGAATTAAAACATTACTCAAATTGAGCTCAGAGGCAAGAAATTCAAGTAATTAAAGCAGCACTAGGTAGGATTTCCTTGATTATTGAACTTTTTAAAGAAGTAAAATTACAGCTTGAAACTCACTGCAGTGCTGCATTGAGGTGTAATAGGAGGAATAGCAGTGATCTCGTGTCTGTGCCGGAGCTCCTCTGAGCTCAAACCAGACTCTGTAAGTTTTTCGAGGCGGCCGCGACCAACGCTCGCGAGAACTGCGACCTGCTTTCCGACCTTTAGTTCTAACAGTTCTACAAGGACTACTGGTTCATTCTTTACAAACTAACATACAGACACTCTGGCAGAAGTGAAAGCCAGAAAACGAGAAAGAGAAACTAATCCCCCTGAAACATTTATTACACTCTACAACTGTAGGGGGAACCCACGAGCACAAAATCTCAATCCTACCTAGTGGAGCTTTAACTCTTGATGAGTTCACCACAGCTGTTAACTGAAAGCCTGAAATTCAGGTGACTCTACCTCATGAAACTGACTGAGAAAATGCAGCAGAGATGTACAAAACTGATCATCTAAACATATTCTGGTTTGTTTAACACTTTTATCTTCACTAAATCTCCATATGTTTAGTATGAGATAAATTATTCTGTTTCCTCTACAGGTCATTCCTCCTGCAGTAACTTGTCCTGCGGTGTTCATGCGGTCTGTAATCCTGAGGATGGTGGCTGCTGTTGTGACTCTAGACTTCCTACACCAGTTGGCTTCCTGACCACAAGAGAGTCCTACACCTGCAGAGGTGCTGATTGTACTGTAGATACGCTTTATATGTCCAGATGTTTATATATGTTTTTCTAATTAATGCATTCTGCCAAAAGAAACTTCTATACTAATACTAAGAGCCCCATTTTAGTGATTTACTGTATGAGCAAGACATCGGCCATGCACCATGCAGCTTGGTTTAGGGCGTGTCAGTGAGTCTTTGCTATCGTAAAGACGGGAAAAGTACACCTTGAGCAGCTTGAAATGTGAAAACGTATGCATGTACTAATACTTTTAATTAGTCATTGGGCGTAAAGTGAAATAAAGCAATCAGCATGTCAATTGCTCATCATTCCCTTTAAGAGTAGAACCAGGTTAGCTCTGACTTTGGTGGATTGCTATTTTAACGGTGCAGCTACCTGAACGTGTTCAACAAACTCTTCTCAGCAGAGGAAACTGAGCTGCTGGTTGATGCTGTGAAGGAGCTCCAGCAGCTCATTTATGGGAACAGCAATGTTATTTTATTTACTATTTTATTTTCTTTGATGCTGTTTTCTATGTTGCCAAGACAGCGATGAACATCTGAATGTTGGCCTCTGTATAGGTTTTAATCAGTCAGTGGAGCTCCTGTGTTTTCTGTTACCAAGATAAACAAGCAAAACTCCAGAAATGTACCTGAACACACCTCATTTCCAGAACGCCACGCCCATCAGTGTAGATATATTCAGAAGCTGTTGCTATTTAAAGAATGCAGGTTAATGAAGGCGTGAAAATAGACTGTTGGCGGGGTGCAAGATAGCAATGAAGGTGGGAGAATATTTTATCTGGACAGTAGAGACAGGATAAAGTCATTTTAATACCCTTGATTTCATAGGAAATAGTGAGTGAATATAATAATAATAATAATAATAATAATAATAATAATAAGGAATTAGCAATTCTTTAAAAATATATATAGTTTGGACCAGCTAACCATTATTTAATCTGCATTGCTCTGCTTCCAGAGTTAATTCCACCAGTAACTGAAGACTGCATGGTGTGTATAAATTTCTGTTTAATTGGAAATATAATCACTTTCTCAATAACTGGATAACTGGCAACCACAACTCAATCCCCAACCTGATTTTCTCCTTCTTCCAGGTTCACTGTTCCCTAGAATGTGCACTAAATCTCCTCAAGCAGATCCAGAGCAGCCCTGCCCAAGTGATGTCCAAAACAGTACGAAACTCCTAACTATTCAATATATATATATATTGCACTACATTTTATAGTAAATATCTGGCAACCACAGCTTCAAATGTTTCACTGTAAATATTATAATAAATATCTGGCAACCACAGCTACCAGTATTTTACTGTACATTTTGCAAATAAATATCTGGAAATCTCAGCTGCCAGTATTTTACTGTGCATTTTACAATAACTATCTGGCAACCACAGCTGCCAGTATTTTACAGTACATTTTACAATAAATATCTGGCAACCACAGCTGCCTGTATTTTACAGTACATTTTTTATGAAAAATATCTGAAAACCCCAGCTTCCAGCATTTTACAGTACATTTTACAGTTCATTTTATGATAAATGTCTGGCAACTACGGCTGCCAGTATTTTACTGCACATTTTACAACAAATATCTGGCAACCACAGCTGCCCATACTTTACTGTACATTTTACAATAAATATCTGAAAACCCCAGCTTCCAGCATTTTACAGTACATTTTACAATAAATATCTGGCAACCACAGCTTCCAGTACTTTACTGTAGAATTTGCAATACATATCTGGTAACCATGGCATCCAGTATTTTACTGTACATTTTGCAATACATATCTGGCAACCATGGCATCAAGTATTTTGCTGTACGTTTTACAATAACTATCTGGCAACCACAGCTTCCAGTATTTCACTGTACATCCACATTCTTATGTAAATACTATGAGTTTTACTGTTACTGTTCCCAACCACATGCAAAATACAGCACCAAAGCTGTGAGTATTTTACAGTACATTTTACAATAACTATCTGGCAACCACAGCTACCAGTATTTGACTGTGCACTGTGCAATAAATGTTTGGCAACCACAGCTACCAGTATTTTACAGTACATTTTAAAATAAATATCTGGCAACCACAGCTGCAGGAAATGTATTAGAAGTGTGACAGATGTTAGATAGAATTATTATTTTTATTTTTTTTACTGTTTTACTTTTTAAAGAGTCTGTCTCTGTTCTGATTGGTCAGGTTGTTGCTGAGTATCTGAATGAGCAGATGAAGTGTGTGAGGGTTCTGGAGCCTGATGAGGATCCCAGGGTGACGGGGTTCTATGGTGACTCTGTACTAAACAGCACTGAGAAACTGCTGTCTGGACTGGTGACGTGGACGTGGACGTATTACTCCGTTAGCATCAGCCTTGATGCAATAGGTAAACAAGTTCAAACTATAAAAGCAGATCTCCTGAACCAAAGATCAATGGGTGCTTCATTAAAGACGTTAAGGAAACATGTAGAAGTTTGGATTTAAGCAAAGGTTTAAAAAGTATCTTCATTCATTACTCTGTAGGTAGAATTGTAGATACTAGGGTTTAAAATATTTCTCTCAACTCAAGCTTTTTACTCTTTAAGTAAAAGTGAATATATAAAAAAGTACTGATTTCAAAACTATTTAAAGTATAAAAGTAAAATTAATGTAAGGAGAAAAAATCAAGCCATTAAGAACAAAACCTATGCCCAAGAGTCCTATAGTGCACTACAGTAAAGTATAAATAACCTACATTTCTACTTATGTATTATTACAAAGTATTTATATTTCATTACTTTACACCTCTGGATTGAAGTACAGAAACTGAAATTGATATGAACAGTGAAATACGTTGTGTTGACCGATTGTGTTGGTTTCTGTTTATCAGAGGCGGAGGTCTTTGTGGTTGGACCGAATGCCTCCTTAACAGAAATCCCTCGACTCAACACGAGCAACGCTTATCTGGATATTGATCTGATTGGGATTTCACAGATTAATAATGGTACAGTAGAACCTTCTTTATTTATCTTACCGTATTCTTCACACTATAAGGTGCACAGGATTATAAGGTGAATTATGCTAAACTAGTAAGGAACAGGGGTGTTGTTTAATTATTAAAGTAAAATGAGTGCTGGATGTGAATCTACACAGATTCCTCTCCTGAAAACTGTTTATTGGGGTGAGTAAAGCTATTCCGTTTATTTACAGTATGCTTAGATCTCCAGATTTCCACTAAGGCTGGGTGCAGCAGCATTAGCAGCTTACCGCCAGTGCTAATGCTGCCTGACTACGCTAAACTGTGAACCCTGAGTTTACCGGTAAGCCAGGGTGATATAAACTAGCATTTTGTTCCACGTACCTTTTTTTAATGTGGTAAACAAGTGGGCTACAGTCCAATATACTTGACTTGCAAAAGCGATAGCGTTTAGTGCCGATAATATTCACCTTTGAAAGATGACAAAAGATAAGCACTTAGCGTGGTTAGGGGCTTATGCTAATGCTGCCCCATCAGTGCTAGCTTGGGTAAGCAGCAGGCTACAGGCCGATACTACTCACCTCTGAAAGACAGTGAAAGAGCAAGCACTTAGCATGGTTGGTGGCTAATGCTAATGCTGCCCTAGCAGTGCTAGCTAAAGTTAGGAGCAGACTACAGGCCAATAATACTTACGTCTGAACGAAAAAAGAGCTGGCACTTAGCACGGTTAGCGGCTAATGCTAATACTGCTCCAGCCTTGGTGCTGGAGAAACTTCACTGAATCTCCTGTATAACTCTGAACTTCCTTCTTTGTACCTGACTGGTAAAATTCACATTTTTATACATAAGGTGCACCAGATTATAGGGCGAACTGATCGTTTTTGAGGAAAATTTAACTATTTTATTACCATTTCACCCCGAAACTACCAACCCATATTGTTTCTCATGTGTTTATATTGTGTATTATAGGATATGCCGCTGTGGCCTTCATAAGCTACACCTACTTATCCAACCTTCTGAACCCCAGCATCTTCAACAAACCCGAGGGCAAAGACAAAAACATCGTATCTAACGTGGTTTCAGTCGTACTGTACAACATCACCATCGAAAAGCTGCCCAGATCCTTCAACATCACCCTGAATCAAACCCAATCCAATCCAATCAGATCAGATTTACTGTCAAATCATACGAGTACAGGTGTACAGGTGAGAGAAAAACAGAGAAGCAGAGAAGAATATTTACACACATAGAGAAATAAAATAGAAAATATACAATTTACTTAAACAATAAACATTTCATCTGCTTCATGCTCCTTTCAGGAAGTGAATCCTGAAGGTACTCTGTCCTGTATGAACTGGCAAGGCACTAAATGGGTGCAAGATGTTTGCGAAGTCATTTCCATCAACAGCTCTCACACTGTGTGCTCCTGTGATCAGCCGGGAACCTTCGCCCTCATCATGCAAATCAATTGCTCTTCAAAGGTGAGAGTGTGGAACAGGTATGGGTGATAAAAAACAATATACTGTAAGATTATTTTCAAAAAGGGGTGTATTACCATGTTTTACAGACTATAAGGCACAAAGTATTATAAGGTGCACTATCAATGAACGTCTGTCTATTTTCTGGTCTATTTTCATAAATAAGGCGCACCGAATTACGAGGCGCATTTAAGCGACAATAGTAAGGAACAAGGACAAAGGTGTTTGCTATATTTCTCTTCTAATTAGTTAAATGAGTGCTGGATGTTAATCTATACAGATTTTTCTACTGAAAACTGTTTATTTGGGTGAGTAAAGTGCTTTTGTTTACTGACAGTATTTAAACGTGGTTAGCAGCAGCACTTAGCGCTAGTAAATTCCACCCGATAGCGCTCTCTCTAAATGTATACCTCTGAATGGTGAAAGAGCTAGCACTGCGGTTAGCAGCTAATGCTAATGCTGCTGCACCCAGCCTTAGTGCTGGAGAAACTTTACTGAAAACTCACTCTTATAAGTGGCTTTACTGCTCCTAAATATCTAACTCCTTTATTTTTTTTAGTTTGCTAAATCATGATTTTCTTCCTAGTTAGGATGACTTTAGAAATGATCTACGACGCAGAACATTTTAAAATAGTAACTGGTACTGTATGTTGGTCCCTCATCTGCTATTTACTTGTTTAAGTTATTTAAGTTTTTACAAAAGGGTCTTGTTCTATTGGCAGATTGTTTTATTAGTCGAAGAATATTGTTTCAAACTTTAGAAAATTACCGCCAGTAATTCTATGTACTTTCAGTTAGTAAAAGTAAAAAATAATGCAGGAGAAATGTGTTAAAATTGCTTTTAATGATGCTACAATTAAATTTTTTCTTTTTTTTTCTCATTTTGACATGTCAGGTCCCCAGTAGCTATCTGTACATGTTTAACCTGGTGGCCGTGGCCGTCGGGCTGGGGTTCCTCGGCTTGACCCTGCTGACCTTCGCTGTTTGCCGTCATCACCTGAAGACCAACAGTGTGGCTCAGGCTAACCTGACCCTCAGCCTCCTGCTGGCTCAGCTCCTGTTCCTGCTCTCCCAGAAATTCCTACGCAAAATACGAGCCTTTCTGGTGAGTGTTCCAATTACCAGCTACATGAATAGGAATATTTCAAATCTGTATTTTACTTACATTTTAATTACATTCAGTAGAATTATTATGCAAAGCAATCGATATAATGAAAAATTTAAATCATTGATATGTACTCACAATTGAGGCATAATAACTAAAATTTTAGTCTAATTAACTCAAGTTCAGAAAGCATTCATTTAAAATCATAAGGCAACTGGTTAATTCAACATATTTAAGCTTACAATGTGAATATCTATAAAAAAAGTAAACTGGAATCAAAACAAAAGAAGAAAAAAATTACATTCTTATTTTATTATTTTTATCATTAGAAATATTGCGCGAATTAGTTTTTAATTTGTAATAAGTTGATGTTTTGAGTTATGCTAACTTTTCATTAGTTTTCATTGCCCATTTCTTACATTTTTTAAGGCAACCGTTTTCCTCAATTTTAGTAGAAAAAAAAAAGTAGAAATTCTTACTTTAAAAAAGGAAAAGAAACAAATGAATACACAGATGTCCAAATACTTTTAACCCATAACGTAAAAGCTCTCATACAAGCTATGTGTTACGAGTTAATCTGAATTATCTACACAATATTACACTTTATAAAGATATTATAGAGATAGCAGATACAGTAGCAAACCCGTTTTTACAGCTTCTTCATGTACTTCTCTACGATCCTCTAATTTTCCGTCTCTGTCTCGTTGTCCAGTGGGCGTGTAAAGTTCTGTCGGGTGTTCTGCACTACCTCTTCCTGTCTGCGTTTGTCTGGATGCTCATCGATGCGGTTCTGCTCTTCATATCGGCGAAGAACCTCAGCAAGATCAGATCCAGTAAGGAGGAGGTTCTGGGCTGGAAATGGCTGACTGTGATTGGATACGTTATTCCACTGGTTCTGGTGGGAGTGTCCGCTGGGGTCGTGCCAGAAGGATACGGCTCTGAACAGTAAGTATTGGAAAGGGGTGTGGTTTTAACAGTTGGGGGTGGGGTTTAGGCTAGAAGGTTTTTTGGCTAAAAAGTGGTAAGGTGATCAACAGGGGGTTCTGCAGCACCTTCAGCACCCTTACTTCCAATGATTATTCTTGGGGTCCAAGGACCTGTTGGCGAATTAAATTCAGTGTTTCACAGTGTTTCTATTATTGACTGGTTGGTGTAGCGCAGTGCATAACACCACTACCTGCTAGTAAGCTACCACATCATGTGGGAGACTGGGGTTCAATTCCAATTCTGGGTGACTACAGAATGCTGCTCTACACCAATAGGAGTCCTTGGGGAAGACTGTAATTGGAATAACCTTGTAAGTCACTTTGGATAAAACGGTCAGCTAAATGCTGTAAATATCTTTGGGATAATACACAGTATCAGTTGAGAAACTCATCTACTGTCTCTCACCACGTCTGATTGGTAGATTGCTTTGTGTGAAACTGACCAATGAACACTCAGAAAAACACTGAAGACTTCATTGTAGATATGCGGAATGACTTTAAATGCAGCATTTCAATTAAAAAGTACAGTTCTTCCAAAGTTTGGTAAAGTTTATTTGACAGATTTATATATTTAAAGTAATATTCTGATGAAAACACAATATAATGCAAATGTGCAGTGCCAATATATTTCTGTTGATTTTAAATGAGAATGAAATGTGTTGTATGTTCTAAGCTGCGCGAACCAACCAGATGCTTGCAGATGTAAATTAATACTTAAGTTTTGATAACAAATAATAGCCAATGCTCTAAACTATAGTAAAATGGCATAACCAATAGTGTGGTAATATAATACAGAAAGAACTGGTCAGTAGAGAAAGACAGGAGTTGGACATATCTTACTAAATGAAACTGACTTAAATGTTTAAGGGGTAAAGAGACACAGGTGAGAAAGATTAGTACTCAGGAGACTGAGAGCAGTGGAAGAGGCAGCTGGCATGACAGTATGATGTATGGTCAATTTTGTCGAAGATTAAAAATGTATACCTGTGTGACGAATGGTATATTTCTTTTTTCAGATGCTGGATTAAGATGGACAGAGGCTTCTTCTGGAGTTTTTTGGGTCCTGTGTGTGTTATACTCGCTGTAAGTATTTATTGATATTTCTTTCAGGTTTAAAAAGTGATCTCTGCGTTTACACAAGTGCAGTTTTAGCTGTTCTGTTCTGAATTTATTTCTCCAGTGCAACCTGATTCTCTTTGTTGCCATCGTCATCATGGTGATCTTCACCCTGAAGAGCCTGAAGAGCGAGATCCTACAGAGGAAAAATACTCTGGCTGATAAGAAGGTCATTCAGAGTGTGATGCTTAAAACCATGGCTCAGTTCTTCATCCTCGGTTGCCCCTGGATTCTGGGTTTCTTCACCTGCAACAGTGAAGTTCTGGAGTTCCTCTTCCTGTTCTTCAACTCCCAGCAGGGAACCTTCATCTTCCTCATCCACTGCATCCTCAACAAAGATGTCAGTCTGTTAAGTGTTCTTAAACTTAAGCTTAAGTCTCATCTACACTGCAAAAAATATATAATTATTAATGATCATTATTATCCTCTTCCAGGTCAGAGAGCAGTGCAAGAAATGGTCAAGAGCTTTTTGCCCAGGTAAAAAGAATTCCTGAGGCCACTTGAGATGTTCCAGATGAGACCAAAAAAGCTAAACATGTACATACTGTAATCACAAAATAACAGTTGTCATGATATTTTCCTCTATAACTTTAAAATATTTCATTTTTACAGTTAACTTTCCTTCTCAACGCAAAAAAAAAACATTTTGTATTTTATACTGTAAACAAATAAAAATTAAAATGATAGAATCCAGTCTATCAGTAGTTCAGTTATTTTGTGTAATACATGGTGGGTAAAAAACGCAGGGATTCCTTTTGTTTTAGAAATATAAAAAAGGAACTGAAATGAAGGGGGAAATTATGAATAAAGGAAGAGGGGCCTATTTTTTAGACTATGTCCAGAGCATGGCTGCCATCTTAAAAAAGTGTCTTTGGAAATCCATCATTATTTATTGGAGTGTTTAAACTGTGACTGTGCATTTTTTAAATAATTCAGAGCCTTATTCTAACATTCTGACTCTTGATTTGTCAGCCTATTGTCTTACTCTTATGTCATGGGGAAATCTGGCAAGCAGTCACAGTACATCCCAATAAGTGAGGATGCAGAAAAGGAGATGCCAAAATACCCTGACCTGACCTTTCTTGACCTGGCTTGGTCTAGACTGTCTTGGCTTGGGTTGGTCCAGTTTGCCTTGACTTGATTTGGATGATTGACCTGGATTGACCTAGACATCTTGGCTTGGGTTCACCCAGTTTGACCTGACTTGCTTTGGCCCGACTTGACTTTAGTGGACTTGGATTGACCTAGAGGGCTTGGCTTGGGTTGGTCCAATTTGCCTTGACTGGATTTGGATTGAACCAGATGTCTTGGCTTGGGTTCAACCAGTTTGACCTAGCATGACTTGGCTTGGCATGACTTGAAATGATTTGGCCAGACTTGACTTGACTTGATCTAGACATCTCGGCTTGTGTTCGACAAGTTTGACTTGCCTTGGTTTGGCCCAGCTTTACTTGACTTGACCTGACCTAGGCTGTTAGTGCTTGGATTCGACCAGATTGACTTGACTTTCCTTAGTTTGACCCAACTTGACTTGGGTTGATTTGGCCGAACTTGATTTGATTTTGCTTGGCTTGACTTGGTTTGACTTGATTTGATTTGGCCCAACTTGACTTGACTTGACTTTGTTTGGCCCAACTTGACCTGACTTGTTCCTTGGTTTTGCCAGTAGGTGAATTGGTTGGGTGCAGTGCAGGTGAAATGGATTCAGCAATAGCAGTTTTTTTTTTTTTTTTTTAATACTATACATTTTTCCCATTTTCTCCCCAATTTACACAGCCAATTACCCAACCCACTCATTGGGACTCCCCCTATCACTAGTAATGCCCCAACACAAGAGGAGGGTGAAGACTAGCACACGCCTCCTCCGATACATGTGAAATCAGCCACCGCTTCTTTTCAAGCTGCTGCTGATGCAGCATTGCTGAGTAGCATCACAGCGCTAACGCTCAGAGGAAAGCGCAGCGGCTCTGTTCTGATACATCAGCTCACAGACGCCCTGTGCTGTGGACATCACCCTAGGAGTTATGTGGGGAGAGAGCGCCATCTACCCACCCAGAGGGAGCAGGGCCAAAAGTGCCGGCAGCTTGATGGCAAAGCTGCATGATCATGCATTGTTTTTGTGCATTACTATAAGTTTTTGTGATATATGAGTAAATAAATAACTGCAATAGTAGAGATTATTACTTTCAAGATGCCAATGCATGAGACCCTGTAAAAGATGCTCTCTCTCAGTGACCTAGATTGTTGTTAAGGTTGCAAATGTGTCGGTTGAAGCTGTTGTTAGCTGGAAAACAGATGTTTGTCCTCTGGAGAAATTCACTCGCATCCAAATACTGAAATGAATGCAGGGTCTGTGAGAGAGTGGCTTAGTGCTGATGGACTGTCATCGTTAATGATGCTAGAGAAGTCAGATGGACACCCCTTCTGAGGAATCCATTCACCCAGTGCTGACGCAGATATGCAAATACACTCACACAGCAAGTCTAGCCACTGTAGAGACGTATTGCCAATAGAATAGGACACTCTGGAGCAGATAAACAAACATGAACCTAGTGGCACCATTCCTAAGGGCGGATCCATTCATCAGAAACCAAACAGCACATTCAAAGGTGTTTTATGCAAAGAAGTACTGTCCTACTGTCCTCAGACCAGCCTTGAAATGCAAATGAATTACCATTTCTAGGATTATACCTGCAAACACAGTCCACACATCACTCACATTCATCAACCTGACCTCTTCTCGATGGACATGAGATCAACACATCCCTACAAAAATGAATAAAATCACCAAGTATCTTTTTACAGGTGAGAAACACTCTTTTATTCTCTACATTATTTATGTTCTGTAATAGCAGTTTGAATGGTATTAAGTTATATTCATAATAAGTTGGTTATTTGTGGGAATAGCATGTTGCATTTTAAAATGCAGTTCTTATATATAAGGCCTGAGGCGTTATGTTTATTGTTGAAAAAATGTTATGGGACCATTTTGGAACTATATAACACAAAGTAATGTAATTAAACCATCTACAAAAAAATTACACCAATCTAAAGTACACTATGGTCATCTAGCAAATGGGTTCCACTGTGTAAATATAAAGCAAATGACAATTTTTAACCCTCTACTTCAGTTGTAGCCATTGTACTGTTACTCTGCCTAAGTGTCCCAAGCCCAGAAAAAGGAGGAGGGTTAAACATAAAACATCAGTTCTACCATATTTATTGTGTTTTTCACAAACTTGTTTCTCTCCCACGACATTATTCCTTTACAGCTTTAAAAACACATATTATGCAAATTAGGTGATTACATAATTTAGCGACTTTTAGGACAGCCAATAACTACTTCCCTTACTGAGGAGTTGGCAATAATATTTAAAGTCTTTCACATCTCTGAGGATTTTTTTTCCCCCACTCTTCTTTAAATATTTATTTTTTTATTTTGTCCAGCATATTTAAGTTCTTTTTAGCACAGAAATGTATTATTATTAACTTCCTGCATTTTATATTTCATTCCAATTTAAATTTGATTGATGATCTAAAACAATTAAGAGAGACATAAAAAATTGGGCAAAAATTTCACTGAAGATATTAAATAATTTTCATGTAATAGTGAAGAAGTAAACTCAGTAAACCACTTGCTTGAAAATGTTTTATATGTTTCCTCTAGGGGTCACTGTATTCACACTAGTACTGCCTGTAGTACTAATTACAGCAGAACCCAATGCAGATCCCAGTGCTGATCCTACTACAGATCCTACTGCAACTCTTACTACAGATCCCAATGCAAATCCTACTACAGATCCCAATGCAAATCCTACTACAGATCACAATGCTGATCCTACTATAGATCCCAATGCAAATCCTACTACAGATCCCAATGCAAATCCTACTACAGATCCCAATGCAAATCCCACTACAGATCCCAATGCAAATCCTACTACAGATCCCAATGCAAATCCTACTACAGATCCCAATGCAAATCCTACTACAGATCCCAATGCAAATCCCACTACAGATCCCAATGCAAATCCTACTACAGATCCCAATGCAAATCCTACTACAGATCCCAATGCAAATCCTACTACAGATCCCAATGCAAATCCCACTACAGATCCCAATGCAAATCCCACTACAGATCCCAATGCAAATCCTACTACAGATCACAATGCTGATCCTACTATAGATCCCAATGCAAATCCTACTACAGATCCCAATGCAAATCCTACTACAGATCCCAATGCAAATCCCACTACAGATCCCAATGCAAATCCTACTACAGATCCCAATGCAAATCCTACTACAGATCCCAATGCAAATCCTACTACAGATCCCAATGCAAATCCCACTACAGATCCCAATGCAAATCCTACTACAGATCCCAATGCAAATCCTACTACAGATCCCAATGCAAATCCTACTACAGATCCCAATGCAAATCCCACTACAGATCCCAATGCAAATCCCACTACAGATCCCAATGCAAATCCTACTACAGATCACAATGCTGATCCTACTATAGATCCCAATGCAAATCCTACTACAGATCCCAATGCAAATCCTACTACAGATCCCAATGCAAATCCCACTACAGATCCCAATGCAAATCCTACTACAGATCCCAATGCAAATCCTACTACAGATCCCAATGCAAATCCTACTACAGATCCCAATGCAAATCCCACTACAGATCCCAATGCAAATCCTACTACAGATCCCAATGCAAATCCTACTACAGATCCTACTGCAACTCTTACTACAGATCCCAATGCAAATCCCACTACAGATCCCAATGCAAATCCTACTACAGATCCCAATGCAAATCCTACTACAGATCCCAATGCAAATCCTACTACAGATCCCAATGCAAATCCCACTACAGATCCCAATGCAAATCCTACTACATATCACAATGCTGATCCTACTATAGATCCCAATGCAAATCCTACTACAGATCCTACTGCAACTCTTACTACAGATCTCAATGCAAATCCCACTACAGATCCCAATGCAAATCCTACTACAGATCCCAATGCAAATCCTACTACAGATCCCAATGCAAATCCTACTACAGATCCCAATGCAATTCCCACTACAGATCCCAATGCAAATCCTACTACAGATCACAATGCTGATCCTACTATAGATCCCAATGCAAATCCTACTACAGATCACAATGCAAATCCTACTACAGATCCCAATGCAAATCCCACTACAGATCCCAATGCAAATCCCACTACAGATCCCAATGCAAATCCTACTACAGATCCCAATGCAAATCCTACTACAGATCCCAATGCAAATCCTACTACAGATCCCAATGCAAATCCTACTACAGATCCCAATGCAAATCCTACTACAGATCCCAATGCAAATCCCACTACAGATCCCAATGCAAATCCTACTACAGATCACAATGCTGATCCTACTATAGATCCCAATGCAAATCCTACTACAGATCCCAATGCAAATCCTACTACAGATCCCAATGCAAATCCCACTACAGATCCCAATGCAAATCCTACTACAGATCACAATGCTGATCCTACTATAGATCCCAATGCAAATCCTACTACAGATCCCAATGCAAATCCTACTACAGATCCCAATGCAAATCCCACTACAGATCCCAATGCAAATCCTACTACAGATCCCAATGCAAATCCTACTACAGATCCCAATGCAAATCCTACTATAGATCCCAATGCTGATCCTACTACAGATCCCAATGCAAATCCTACTGCAGATCCCAATGCAAATCCTACTACAGATCCCAATGTAAATCCCACTACAGATCCCACTGCAAATCCTACTACAGATCACAATGCTGATCCTACTATAGATCCCAATGCAAATCCTACTACAGATCCCAATGCAAATCCTACTACAGATCCCAATGCAAATCCTAATACAGATCCCAATGCAAATCCTACTACAGATCCCAATGCAAATACTACTACAGATCCCAATGCTAATCCTACTACAGATCCCAATGCAAATCCTACTATAGATCCCAATGCTGATCCTACTACAGACCCCAATACAAATCCTACTGCAGATCCCAATGCAAATCCTACTACAGATCCCAATGCTGATCCTACTATAGATCCCAATGCAAATCCTACTACAGATCCCAATGCAAATCCTACTACAGATCCTACTGCAGAACCTAATGCTGATCCGACTACAGGTCCTATTGCAACCCCTAGTACAGATCCCAATGCAAATCCTGCTACAGATCCCAATGCAAATCCTACTATAGATACCAAAGCAAACCCTACTACAGATCCAAATGCAAATCCCACTACAGATCCCAATGCAAATCCTACTACAGATCCCAATGCAAATCCTACTACAGATCCCAATGCTAATCCTACTACAGATCCCAATGCAAATCCTACTATAGATCCCAATGCTGATCCTACTACAGATCCCAATGCAAATCCTACTGCAGATCCCAATGCAAATCCTACTACAGATCCCAATGTAAATCCCACTACAGATCCAAATGCAAATCCTACTACAGATCCAAATGCAAATCCTACTACAGATCCCAATGCAAATCCTACTACAGATCCCAATGCAAATCATAATACAGATCCCAATGCAAATCCTACTACAGATCCCAATGCAAATACTACTACAGATCCCAATGCTAATCCTACTACAGATCCCAATGCAAATCCTACTATAGATCCCAATGCTGATCCTACTACAGATCCCAATACAAATCCTACTGCAGATCCCAATGCAAATCCTACTACAGATCCCAATGCTGATCCTACTATAGATCCCAATGCAAATCCTACTACAGATCCCAATGCAAATCCTACTACAGATCCTACTGCAGAACCTAATGCTGATCCGACTACAGGTCCTATTGCAACTCCTAGTACAGATCCCAATGCAAATCCTGCTACAGATCCCAATGCAAATCCTACTACAGATACCAAAGCAAACCCTACTACAGATCCAAATGCAAATCCTACTACAGATCCCAATGCAAATCCTACTACAGATCCCAATGCAAATCCTACTACAGATCCCAATGCAAATCCTAATACAGATCCCAATGCTGATCCTACTACAGATCCAAATGCAAATCCTACTACAGATCCTACTGCAGATCCCAATGCTGATCCTACTGCAGGTCCCAATTCAAATCCTACTGCAAATCCTACTGAAAATCCCAATGCTGATCCTACTACAGATCCCAATGTAAATCCTACTACAGATCCCAATGCAAATCCTACTACAGTTCCCAATGCTGATCCTACTACAGATCCCAATGTAAATCCTACTACAGATCCCAATGCAAATCCTACTACAGATCCCAATGCTAATCCTAATACAGATCCAAATGCAAATCCTACTACAGATCCCAATGCTAATCCCACTAAAGATCCCAATGCAAATCCTACTGCAGATCCAAATGTTGATCCGACTGCAGGTGCTATTGCAACTCCTAGTACAGATCCCAATGCAAATCCTACAACAGATCCTACTGCAGATCCCAATGCTGATCCTACTGCAGGTCCCAATGCAAATCCTTCTGCAAATCCCTATGCAAATCCTACTGAAAATCCCAAAGCAAATCCTAGTACAGATCCCAATGCTGATCCTACTACAG